>NC_138759.1:135227312-135455546 GCF_965113315.1 Podarcis vaucheri
TGCCTGCCTCCTTCCCGTCCTCTTTGCCTGCCTGCCTGCCTGCGCTTCCTTCCTCTCCCCTTCCCACCTGCCTGCCTCCTTCCCGTCCTCTTTGCCTGCCTGCCTGCCTGCCTGCCGCCTCCAGTCGGGAGCAATGGTGCACCGAATGTCACCCTCCCTCAGGGATGACACCCGGGGCGGCCCACCCCCACCGCCCCCCTTCCTCCGCCACTGCTGGCAAGGAGGCTGGCAAGGCAACCTGAAAGCATTGGGAGAAGTAGCGCAGCCTGGCCCAGCCTAGCGGAAGGCCGACCCGAAAGGAAGAAGAGGAGGAAGGTGCGGAGAGTAGTCTTGGACTACTGCAATGCACTCTACGTGGGGCTACCTTTGAAGGTGATCCGGAAACTACAACTAATCCAGAATGTGGCAGCCAGACTGGTGACTGGGAGCGGCCGCCGAGACCCTATAACACCGGTCCTGAAAGACCTACATTGGCTCCCAGTACATTTCCGAGCACAATTCAAAGTGTTGGTGCTGACCTTGAAAGCCCTAAACGGCTTCGGTCCAGTATACCTGAAGGAGCGTCTCCACCCCCATCATTCTGCCTGGACACTGAGGTCCAGCTCCAAGGGCCTTCTGGCAGCTCCCTCACAGCAAGAAGTGAGGTTACAGGGAACCAGGCAGAGGGCCTTCTCGGTGGTGGCGCCCTCCCACCAGATGTCAAAGAGAACAACAACTACCAGACTTTTAGAAGACATCTTGAAGGCAGCCCTGTTTAGGGAAGCTTTTAATGTTTGATGTATCACAGTATTTTAATATTCTTTTGGAAGCCGCCCAGAGTGGCTGGGGAAGCCCAGCCAGATGGGCGGGGTATAAATAATAATAATAATTTTTATTATTATTATTATTATTATTATTATTATTATTATTATTATTTCCACCCTTTCCTTGCTCTCCTTCTGCAATAGGTAGACTCTCCCCAGGGAAGTTTACAACATCAACTGGAAACATCAATTATTTGTGCTTAGTAGAATTAATCATGCTGAAGATCTGCTTGCTGCCTGCTTTTATTAATGCCCAGTTGCTGACGGGACACAGAGAGAAGAATGTAAAGGAACTGAAGGAGACCGAGGTCAGATAAGACTGGTTGAGATCTCTCTCTATTTCGCTGTCAGACCACAAGTGCTCACCATGCCACTGAAAAAGTCAAGAAAGCCTGTGAGGGAACCAACCTATGAAAGCTCTGAGAGAGAGGAAAATGGGAATCCTCAGGGAGAAGGGCAGAGTTTAGAGGAGATATCAGAAATTCCTTCTGAGGCACTAGAGCCTAGACTCTCTTTAGCATTTGAAAAAGTTGGAACAGGAATACAAATTTAAATTAGAGAGAGAGAAAAATAAGGCTGAACAAGAAAGAGATAAAATTAAGGCTGAACAAGAAAGAGATAAAGCTGAACAAGAAAGAGATAAAATTAAGGCTGAACAAGAAAGGGAGCAGTACCGTCTGAGGGAAAAAGAGATGCAATTTCACTTAGAAATGCGGAAAATGGAATTGGCATCTGTGGGAAAACCAAAATAATAATAATAGCACAAATGATCAAAGCCAGGTTAAGATAGACCTCAAGCGTTTTCCCGAATTCAAAGAGAAGGATAATCCGGAGGCTTTTATCGTCTCATTTGAAAGAGCATGCAAAGATTTCCAAGTACAAAGATGAGGAAAAAATGATAATATTAAGGGCTAGAATTAGTGGAACCTTAGCCGAAATATATGTGCAAATGCCAGAAGATCAGTCTAGAAATTCTGACATGTTTAAACAATTAATTTATACATGATTTGGAATAACCTCAGAACAGTTAAGAAAGAAGTTCAGGAGTGTGACAAAAGTGAGGGAAGAAACGTTTGCTCAACTTGGAGCCAAAATTTCAAATTACCTCACAAAGTGGCTAGAGCAGGAGGGTGTCGATTCAGTTCAGAAGATCAGGGAGATTATCGCACTTGAACAATTTTATACAACCATCAGTAAGAAATTGAAATATCTGGTAAAAGAACGACATCCCAAAACTATACAGGAGGCAGCCACTTTAGCTGACCAAATTAATGAAATTAGAGACCATGGATTTGATGGTCCGAAATTTGGCGGGAAAGTGTGGGAGTGCCCCAAAAACAAATTTCAATACGCCAAGGAAAGCCCTACCTCAGTGACAAATAAGGGAAATATGCCACAAACTAAAAGTCCAACTGACAAGGCCCTGACTAACAAGGCCCACTGAGGGAAAAGGAAATAAAACTAATTATAACTGGGTACAGGGAAATAAAGTGCTGGACGTGTGGTTCTCAAAAACAGACTTATTGTATCCACTCAGTGGAGAACAAAGAGGCTAGGCAGGTTGCCAGGGAAACCAAGGTTTAAGCTAGGCCTGAGCCTGAGGGAAATTTTGAGGCACGTGTGGTACCATGTTAGTTGATTAAACAGGATACTTTCCTCTTGAGAAATGCTGGGGAAAACATCTGGGTTGATGATGAAAAGTATCTTGGGTTAAGAGACACCGGCTCACAGATTACAATTGTCCATCCGGACATAATTTCCACCACTAAATTAATACCTGAGAAAACAATAAAATTAAAAGGAATTGCCAAAGAACCAGTGATCCTAAAAGTAGCTGAAGTGGATATTAACTCCCGTGATAGGTCTGGGAAGTGGCAGGCAGCCATTTCTGAGGAAATTTCAGCAGCAGTTCTTATCGGCTGGGATCTCCTAGAGCATGTTAAGAGTGCATTTGTAGTTACTCGCTCAAAGGGGGGCCAAGAATCACCCACTACTGAGGAAACTGAAACAGTTGCCAGTGGAGACATGGCTGGGAAACCTCTCTTGGAAGGCTTGGGCGGAGCAGAAACTGAAGCTGTAATAGTTCCTTTTAAAAACACCCATAAGGCTAGTTTTGCTCAGGAGCAAAAAGGGGATGTTGGGTTAAGCAGTTGTTTTGAGGCGGCTAAATCTGCCGCCCCTTTAACCCCGAATGCCCAGAGAGAGTCTGTGAAGAAAACGGGCTGTTGTATAGGGAACTCCTTGCCACACCGTGTAGAGGGGGAGGAGGAATCCCCCTCTATGGTCTGGATTAATAAAATTCGATGAGACCCAAAATTTAGTGCTACAGTTAGAAATTAGACACCAGCCAGAATCAATAATCCAGAATCCAAATCTTGGTTTGTATTCTGCAGAATCTTTAATTTTGGTTGGCTGGTTCTAAAATTTGGAAATTAGCGCATGTTACTAGTCACATCCTAAATTGGTCATATAATACTAGCCCCACCACCACCACATCTGCTCCCTGTCTGCCCCATAGAGAAAGCCAGGGCCCATATGTTCCTCTTGCTCTGCTAGAGAGGCAAAACAAGTTTCCCGATTAAACTCTAAACAGTGTTTGCCGCTGCAGCAAAACGGCTGCCAGTGCTTCTGCTGGGCCAGTTAACCTGGCTGCCTTTCCTCAAAATACACATTCCTTCCTCAGAGTGACGCACTCTGGTGTCAAATACTGCTTTTGCTAGGTTAAATTTTAGACAAGCTGAATGGGCACAGGCAGGGTATTGGTTTGTTCTTGTTCTTCTTGTGTATTTCATGTGTGATAGGAATTTTATGGTCTTAAATATATGGTAATGTTCATAACCGCACATACATAGATCAACACAGGAAGACCAACCTGGAACCATTTTGATTCCTAAACTGAGCAAATGTTTTCTCTGCAAGGTCAAACTGGAAAAGCCTCCCCATTGTCTTTTCCTTCGCAGGTCCTGTCTTGGGGGTATGTCTGTGTTTGAGTAAGTATTTATCACTACAAAAGACTGGCCAGGCTACCAAGGAAATCCAATCAAGTAACCTGCCAGACAGGAGATAAACAAGGACAAGAGAAAAACATTTAAATTTCTGTGATGTAGATGGGATGTATCTGAGGGGTGGTCTTAGGTTACACCCCTTCTGTGATGTATGTATAATGTTTCTGAGGGTGGTCTTGATCTACAGGATGGAAATTTCAAGTCTTTATAAGCCCTTGAACAGCCTTTTTGTCGGTCCTCCTCTTTTCCTGCGAGTGAGGGGAGCACCCTGTTGCAACAGATCAATAAAAATCAAGCTTACTAGCTGCTTTGTTTCTCAATATTCTCTGGTTGGCCTCTGTTATTTTCTCCTACCAATAGGGAACTCTGTATGGGCTCTTGGATACCCCATAAGGGAAAAGGGCATATTTTTATTTACAACACATGTTTTTCATCTTGTATTCTCCTGCTGCGAAGTGCCCCAAGATGATGGTGATGATTTGCTGGTTTGACTCCCATCATCCTGACCATTGGGCCTGCTAGCTGGGGTGCTGGGATCTGGAGTCCAGCAGCCCCTGGAGAGCCACAGATCCCCCCCCCATTTAACCAAGGCTTGCTACCAAACAACTGGGCCACTCTTGCCCCATGTGGCTGTCTAAGGCCCCTTCGCCCCCTCACCCCAATGCCATGGCAGAGGGCTCCTTCCTCCATGCAAGGCTGCTGCTGCTGCCGCCTGGGTCAGATGCTGCCCAGATCAGTGTGATGCAGCTTGGTAGGGAAGAGTCTTTTGACATACACACCCCACTGCTCTCTCCATAGGGGGGGGGGCAGGGCTAGCATTTAATGTTTATAGAACATCATAGGGGGGGGTGATGGGTTGCATTTTGAGACCCCAACTGAGAGTCCAGATTATCCTCTTTCCACAATCAGGGTTTTCCATGTGGGAATCGGCTGTTGATTTCTGTAGGGAGCTACTGGGCTGGCAGCTGCTTTTGAGGTTGCAATCATATGACTTTGACACACGTGTGTGTGTACACATACACAAACACGCATCTGGAGGGGGTGTCCCAAACTGGGTCTTTGACCCCGGTGACATAAAGCCTAGTTTCGTCCCTGCCCCATGGCATCTCCAGGTGGGGGCTGGGAAGGTCCCCTTCCTGAAACCCTGGAGAGATGCTGCCAGCCTGTGTAGTCAGTACTGAGATTGCTCAGTGGTCTGAACTTGGGCAGCTTCCCTCTAACTGGACGTTTGGGCTGTGGGGAGGCTGCAGAATAACATGGGGGGGGCAGAATTAAGGGTGGGCAATGGTAGCAGCCTGGCCTGGCTCCTTGTGGCCGGCTGTGGGGGACTCCAGCCCACCAAAAACCCCTCCTTTAAATTCACAACCCCTGACCTCCACAGTGGGCTTCAGGAGCAGACCAGAGGGAGCAAGGTTCTGCTCTGCTGCTGCAGTTCAAGGTCGGCTGCAATCTGACCAAGCGGCAAAGTTGGCAACAGTTCAGCCCAGCCACCGGGTCTCTGGATACTGGGTTTGTAAGACCTTGCTGTGGTGTAACTGGTCAGGGAAGGAATTCCTTCCCAGGGAAGGAATCTGCATGCAAACAAACAGGGCCCCTTTAGGGGTTTTGCCTTCCTCGTCTCAATCATCACAACTTTGGGTTGAATCCTGGAGTCTATTTTCTGGGAGGGGGCAAAGTGGTGCATCACCCTCTTTCCCTCCCGCAGGTGTGATATCTCCAGGCCCCTGTTAAAGGGCTCTGCAGCCCAGAACCTCCATCCACACTTCCCAGTCTTGCCCCCCCGGGAGGTCACTTTGGTGCTGGTACCACAGCAATTTGATTTTATCCTCAGAAGCGTATTCCAATGTCTCTTGAGACAGACGGACGCCAACAATAATATAAAACTCTACTCCCCACGCGCAACCCAAATAACTGTGTACTTTTACTTTTATTTTTAATATTTTCTGTATCAGGACTTCTGTACCAAAGTACAGTTAACAGGAATACATTATTTTCCTTTGTTATAATACACATGTGGTTTTATTTCATTGCTGAAACCCCTACTGGACTATAAGTATTTACCTAATCCTTCCCCCACACACATACCCATGTTGAAAAACCAGGCTAGTTACTTTGATCGTTCAGCAGTAATTCTAACCATAGCAAGGAAACCAGCATTTCTGTCCCCTATGATCGGAATAATTGGCTAGGGAATAATCATCCGAAGAAATAGCCTGCTTATTATCTTGGGTGAACCTGCGTATCACAGCATGAAGATGCATCAAAAGTAGTCTCAGGCTACAACTGGGCTGAAGATTTTTCTTAATATAAAACTATATTCAGCTGAAATATGTGTAACTGAAACAAATGCACATTCTTGCCCAGCTGATGGCTTCCTTAATTTCCCACCACCTCCTCTGCTGTGCCCCCTGTATCTAATTTTAGACACACACCCCCTTCATTTTGGAACATCAGATGAAAGATGCAATCCTAATTCCAGTTGGCAGCAGTGCTCTCACTGGCCAGGACAGGTTGCGGGGTGGAGTGAGGGGAAAAGGTCCCTTTGTCACACCAGCACCCTAGCTGACACAGCAGAGAGGCCTGCATTGCGAACGCTGCCCTTGTAAGACGGAACCAGCAGATCACGTGGTGGCCCAGTCCTGCCTCATGTCGGGGGGTTTCCACAGGCTACTGCTGTCAGCAAGACCATGGGAGGTGGTTTAAGCCCACCTGCCTCTTGGGTGGGTACATTGGGGCACTCCTTGCTGGCAGGGCTGTCCTGCTGATGCCAGACCTCCTTCACTCGCAGAAGCAGGCGGATCAGGGTTAGGATTGCTCTGCAAAACAGCATTGCCAGTAAACATAATCTGGACTAGATCATTGCAATGAATTGGATTATTGTCAGGCTGCCCTGGGGAATCTGGTGTCGGGGCCTCATTATTCAGAGCTGGATTACTGTATTTTTCGCTCTATAGGACGCACTTTTTCCCGTTCAAAAATGAAGGGGAAATGTGTGTGCGTCCTATGGAGCGAAGACGCCGTAGCCCCGCGCGCGCTCTCCCGGCTGGAGAGGTGAAGCGCGGCTATGGCTGGAGCCTGTACAGCCCCACGTCACCTCTCCAGCCGGGAGAGCGCGCGCGGGGCTAAAGAAGCACCCCGCGACCCTCTCCTGGCTGGAGAGGTGACACACGGCTATGGCAGGAGCCTCTCCGCTGCGCCTTTCCGCTGCTCCCTGACCTGCTCTTTGGGGCTGGTGGTGGGCTTCCCCCCGCCAGCCCCAAAGAGCAGGTCGAAAGGAACCTGAAGGCTGGAGAGCGAGCGGGGTCAGTGCACGCCGACCCCTCTCGCTCTCCAGGCTTCCAAGGTAGCCACCTGAACGCACCTTAAACGGCACCTTGTTTTAGAGCAGGAAAATAAGAGGGGGAAAGTTCTCCCCCTCTCTGCCCAGCGCCCCTTCAGTGAAGCGGCAGAAATTTTTTTTTCTTGTTCTCCCCCCTCTAAAACAAAGTGCGTCTTATTGTCCGGTGCGTCCAATGGTGCGAAAAATACGGTATCTTCAGAGAGTTAGATTCTCCCAGCAGATATCGGCCATGTTTGCAGGTAACAAAAAGCCACAGCTAATGCAAATCAAGGTTGATAAGCTTCTTCGTGGTTAACCATGGTTAAGCTGCTGGGCCAGGTTTGGACAATTCAATAAACCAGTTTAATAAACCATGCCTTAGCATTACATGTAAATCAAAATGCTGAGAAGTTAACACTTGAGAACTACAACTACTGGAGTCTATAGCCAGCTCCATACTGGCATCAATTTTCTATTTAAAATGCCAGAAATGTGCAAATTAATATTGTTATCACAAAGTTTACCTGCTTTGTGTCCTACATATAGAAGATGGATGCTGCATAATCCGCTATTGCAGAACAAAGCTTGCTGTTGCGGTACAGGAGGTCTTTGCAAGACCTCAAAATATTCAACAGATGGCGAAAGGGAGTTCCAGGGATATTCTCTGATACACACACAAAAATAAAAAATGGAAATTGCACTAACTGCATTGAGGTAACCCTTGAGATGGAAGTATGTATTTCATTTGTTAAAAGAAATGTCACCTAAAATCACAGCAAAATATAAAGGTAATGGAACCAAGGAGCTGCTTAAGATAATAAAAGGGACCAGAGTTAACCCAGGAGTTTTTTTGATATTCCTCCTTTGAACAGCGGAAGCCATGCCAGACAACAAACCGTTCTCAAAACATTCCTCTGTTGCAAATTCTGCTTGTCATGTGATAGTGGGGGCTGCAGTTACAAAGTAAACTGAGCCCAACCCACCACACACTTGGACTCACAGAATTAGCTGCATAGTTCCTTGGATCCTGGTCCATATTATTTTGGACCAACCCTCTCAAACCATGGCAACTGGACAGATTCAAACAGAGTATAACTACATGCAGAGTTGCAGAGAACAGTTCTCCTTTGACTGTCCCAAATCCCTGTTTCTCTCTTCTTTTTGTGTTCCTTGGCAGATGGCTCTGCTCTCCATACTTTCTTATTAAGCGGTTGTCCTCCTTTAGTTTAAGCAAGATTTTTTTTTTTAAAAAAAAGACAAAAATTCTTACATTCTTTCTGACTTACCTATTATTTTGTTACTGCAGGCATTCAGGATTGGAACAGAGCGGTAATTCATTTCAGCCAGCAAAGTGAACATGTGCTGAGCATTTGGGGCAGTAAGTTGGTCTATGTGATACAAAACCTTGTCCTGAAACAAAACAGATTTGAATGACGCAGAAATATCAATGTCCTAATATGCACAATTTGTATACGGTGTCTGTTTGATAATGTGTGGTTTGCTATGCCTAATAAAGGATATTTGATTTCAATTTATTTAAAGACCACTGTAAACGGTTAAAATCATTAGCAGGTATATACAGACACTTGTAATGTGGAATTACTTATGATAATTATGGATATTTAATAGATGGATAAGGGTAAAAGATGCAGCAAATTTAATCTTAAACATAGAACCCATGGAGGGAGGGAAGGGGGTCCAAAGATTCAAAAGAGCCTTGTATTTTAATGTTTGAAATTGTTAAGTTAAAATGTATAAAACTGAAAAAAACCAATAAAAATATAATTTTTTTTAAAGGAAGATATCTACAGTATATCCAATTACTTATCAGTTTTCCCCTTTCTTGCTACACTGAGACAGAAGAATGTGTTTCTTTCTTTCAAAATGGTTAAAAAAGGAACACCAGAGCTTTGGGCAATATTGCATTTAGCTTGGGGTTGCTCCTGGATCCATTACTGTCACTAGAGGCCCAGGTGAGCTCTGTGACAAGGAGGGCACTTCCAAAACTTGGTTGGTATGTCAGCCATGCCCATTCCTGGACAGGGATGGCTTGGCCAGTGTGATCCATATATTGGTGACCTTACAGCAAGATTTTTGTAATTATTATCAATTACAAGCCTATTAGAAGTCAATGTATTTTTTTTCCTTACTGCAATCCAACTTGAAGAGCTTCCACATTCTTGGACTTTTCCATTTCTTGCAAAGTGCTTGCAACAACTGAGAGACATCGGTCATCAAATTCATTGAGACATTCCTATTAAAAGCTGGTTTTCAGCAATCTTTCACGTAAAGGGAGCACATCTCCTCAGAAGTACGTCTGAGAACTGCCTCAAGGACAGTTATTCATTACAAATTTTACCATTTAAACAAATATTAAACAAATGCATTTTCAACTCCAGCTTTATCATGACTCAATTACGTTGAATTAACAAAGTGTACTTGTTTGGTGGGATTACTCCTTATTTACTGTTGTGTTCTTCAAACTAAGTATGGCGATTCTTACAATGTGGAAATTCCCGTGTGCAAAATGTACTGTACATTAAGAAGTTAACAGGAGCCTTCAGCAACACCCTGTCCACCAGGAGGGCTTGCCATGCCTCTGATGATCTGTGTATCTGGCAAGTTTCTACTGATATGGGGAAAAATCACAAACATGCAGTGCCACATCACCACCTTGCATTTTTCACAGGGCTGCTATGCCAACTGCTATGTGGTTCTCTCATTCTCCTATCTATCCTTAAAGAGCAGGTGGAGAACAGATTTCACAAGACTGTGTGCTTCAGAGGTAACAGATAGGAGAGTCGGAAAAGGAATGACCATTAGGGCTGCTCTATGACCTATTTTTAAGGGACACGGGTGGCGCTGTGGGTTAAACCACAGAGCCTAGGACTTGCTGATCAGAAGGTGGGCGGTTCGAATCCCCACGATGGGGTGAGCTCCTGTTGCTCGGTCCCACCTCCTGCCAACCTAGCAGTTCAAAAGCACATCAAAGTGCAAGTAGATAAATAGGTACCGCTCCAGTGGGAAGGTAAACGACATTTCTGTGGGCTGCTCTGGTTCACCAGAAGTGGCTTAGTCATGCTGGCCACATGAGCTGTATGCCTGCTCCCTCGGCCAATAAAGCGAGATGAGCGCCACAACCCCAGAGTTGGCCACGAGTGGACCTTATGGTCAGGGGTCCCTTTACCTTTATGACCTATTTTACACGATTATGAGAATGTATGTGGGAGCACTTTGAAAACCAAAGTATTCATTATAAAATCATTAGTTTAGCTTGCTAGAGTTTCCCTGCCCATGCCAGATGAATGGCCCCACTGACAAGTCTGGAGCTCAATTCACTACTATATACTCATCCCTTATGTTCAGTGCAAGACTATAGAATTTCTGTGATTTACCTGGCATACCCTCAGCAAGGTCTGAACCAACCGGGTGTTCTGTGGGACGCCCAGTTTCACCCCAGCTAGCAGGCTGCATGCCAAGTCATCACGCCACATGTATTTGGCCTCCTGCATCACACACTGACCCAGCTGGCTAAACTGAGGGTGCTCAAACATCAACCGTCTCTCATAATGTTTCTGATCTTCCGAGAGCTTTTTTGTGAGCTTCCACATAGTGGCAAGACAGGTACTGGCGTACTTTGGAGCATCTGGAAATTTTGAAGCCAGGTCTAGTACATCACTGGGAGATGTACATTTTTGAAGGTCCTTAAAGAACTGCTGGGGCGTGTTTTCTTCATCCTTCTCTTCCGCTGAACTTCTAACTTCCTTTGGGGATCCCGAGAAACCAGATGGAAGTTGGGTGGGTGCAGCAGTCACTGGGTCAGGGCCTTGCACATGGTCATCTAAGAGGGCATCAGCAGTTTTCTGTTCATTTGCACTGGTACCGTCTGCATTAATACTTAGGGTACCTTGAGAAAAAAAATCCAACAGATGATTGCGGGCAGCAAGGAGACGCATAAAACAGGAGTCGCCTCAGGTAAATACTGAGCAGGAGATGAGCTGGCCGGGAGGAAGAACCGGGAGACGCCGGGGGAGGTGGGTCGGTGGGCTGCCTCTCTGCCCCCTTGGCCTCCTGGGTCTCCCCCCTGCTTGAACCGCCAACAGCCTCCCTGCCAGGTCGGCCAGGCGGAGGGCTAAGCGGCCAGAGGGAAGGGCGAGGGCGGCCCCGCCAGCCTCGGGGAGCCGCTTTCTCCGGGCGACGCCCCCCAGGCGACGGCCCACGCCGGCCTGCCCGCCCTCCGGCAGGCGGGTCTCTGGGAGGGAGGTCCCCGTTGGCCGGCATCGCCCGCGGGGGGAGAGCGAAGGCGGGAGCGGCTGAGCTCCGGGGCCGCCTCCTTCCCGGGGAGATTCCCCGGCTCGGCGAAAGGCCCCGCCCGGCGCGCATGGCGGCCCCGCGACTCCCCGGCCTCCCGCCGCCGCAGCTCCTCGTCCTGATCGCGCTCGCCGCCGCCGCCCAGCCGCCCCACCAGGCCGCCTTCCGCGCGGGACACGGCGCAGCCTCCTTGCCCCCCGCCGCCGCCGCGCCCCGGAGACGGTGAGAAAGGGCGAGAGGGCGGAAAGGCCTCGCCAGGGCCGGAGGGGCGCTGCTGGTCGTCTCTCCCCCCGGGCCGGCTCCGGGTCCCGGCTGAGCCCCCTGCGGGGGAGGCCTCCCCGCCCCGGCCCCGCCAGCCAGAATCCGGCGAGGGGACCTTTCGGGACCCCGGGCAGGCGCCTCTCCGCCTCGGCCCCGCTGGGCTCCCGCCGTCAACGCGGCGTCTCTTATGGTACCTCAGGCGGACACGAAGCGACTCCCGTGGGAATCTACCCTCAAACTGATCTAACAGATTTTTATTCTTTATTTTAAAAATTCATGTATTCAGAGGCAGCAGAGGATATCTGAACAGCGCGTTATCCCGGGGTTGAACAGAGTTTCAAGGGTCCCATCCTGAGCCGGGAAGTTGAAGCGTAGGAATTGGGTTGGAAAGCCTGGCGTTGAGCTAGGAAGGGCCAACTCAATGCAATGGGAACGGGCAGTTGCAAAAGGGTCTTACAACTCAGGAGATTCTGCAAATACTCAGCTAATTGGGGCCCACTGCAAAATTCCTCTGATTGGCACAAAAAAGCAGTAGCTGCCCTACCTTTGGAAACGGAATTAAATTAGTATTAGAAGCAGCAGTTACTATTTATAAAACTTATGAGAATACAGTGGTCCTTCCATTTGCGGACGGGATCCATTCCGGAGGTCCGGTCTGCTGATCCCGAGGTTTTCACAACTGGAGAGACCACTTCTGCACACATGGCAAAAACCCGGAAATATACTCCCAGTTTGCCGCTTATGTATCCCAAAATTTACATAACCGGAGGGATACCGTATTTTTCGCACCATAGGACGCACCGGACAATAGGACGCACTTTGTTTTAGAGGGGGGAGAACAAGAAAAAAAATTCTCCCCCTCTCTGCCCAGCGCCCCTTCAGTGAAGCGGCATTTCCCCCCTCTTGTTTTTCCGCTCTAAAACAAGGTGCCGTTTAAGGTGCGTTCAGGCGGCTACCTTGGAAGCCTGGAGAGTGAGAGGGGTCGGTGCGCACTGACCCCTCTCGCTCTCCAGGCTTCAGGTTCCTTTCGACCTGCTCTTTGGGGCTGGGGGGGGGGGAAGCCCACCACCAGCCCCAAAGAGCAGGTCGGGGAGCAGCGGAAAGGCGCAGCAGAGAGGCTCCTGCCATAGCCACGCGTCACCTCTCCAGCCGGGAGAGCGCGCGCGGGGCTATGGCATCTTCGCTCCATAGGACACACACACATTTCCCCTTTCATTTTTGAAGGGGAAAAAGTGTGTCCTATAGAGCGAAAAATACGGTAAGTAAGCAGAGGTACAACTGTATATGAACAGCAGGACATAAGAAGCTGTCCTAAAGTAAATCAGACCTCTGGTCCACCTTAGGTCTGCTTTATTGGCACTGATTGGCAGCAGCTGTCCAGGACTCCCCATCCCTTCCGGGAGATGCCAGGGGTTGTGATTTCTGCATGCAAAGTGTGTGCTCTGCCATTGAGAAGAGGAAATACAGTGTAGGTCATGCAATTGGTGTTGACTAAATAGACACCAGCTTGGGTAGTCTGGGTAGATGAAGAGAGCGAATGGATGGAAAGTTCCCCCTTAGAATGGCTGTCTTCCTTCTGTTCTAAGATTCCCTTCCCAGATGGTGAACAGAGCAATCCAAACTCTTGGATGAGGCAGGTGCCTTGTTCATCCTGGCTTAGTGAAGAGACTCTGCCACCATGGAGGTCCCTGTTCTACCCACCCAACTTGGCCAGCATAAACCTATGAAGAATATGGGTGGGGGTTGGACATGAGTTAGCCAAGTTGCTGCTGCACCCTAAGCCAGTCCAACTACTGGCAGTGATGGAGGTTTTCTGGGGGGGGGGGGGGACTGAATTAGAAGGATTTGCATCAGAAAATTCAGTTTAAATTCAGAGTGTGATCTAATTTATCTTGTTTATTTTACTAGTATTTAGTAAAACAAAGCTAAACACTTTAAAAACTGTCCAGGTTGCCTAATACTTATTTGAATGGGCATTTCCTTGTTCCTATCCCGGCTGGCACAAGCAGATGGGCTCCGGAGGTGGTTATGACTCCACTGTTCTATTGAGTCCCCACTGTTTTTCACCAGGGGAGAAGATTGTACCCCAAACTCTGTATCCTCCAGAAGCACAGCTGACTGTGTACAGTATCTGCCTTATTCAGAACTAGGAAGTCACTGGAGATTGCAAATCATGACTTTTCTTTAGCTTTTTCAAGTAACTTTATTTTATTATCTCCAGGTATCTTTTGTATGATGTAAACCCACCGGAAGGTTTCAACCTCCGCAGAGATGTCTATATAAGAGTTGCTTCTCTTATAAAAACTTTGTTGAAACATGAAGCCTGGGTGTTGGTTCTGCCTCCCTGGGGCCGTCTCTATCACTGGCAGAGTCCTGAAATTCATCAGATCCGAATTCCTTGGTTTGAATTCTTTGATGTTCCCAGCCTCAGTAAAAACATACCAGTTATTGAGTACGAAGAGTTCCTTGCAGGTAAAATATTACTATTAAATAATCAGTATTCTATGCAATCTTGAAGTAGTTTTGTGGTGGGCTTTTCTGCTTGCATTCTGTTAAATGAGGTGTTTGAAATAGATAACATTTCTAAAGTAGAATTCCAAATGATGATATGTTACCTTTCTCACCACCACTATCTCTCAGGGGGTAGAGGGATATCTACTATTATGAAGGCTAAAATATATTAGTAGGTACATGCTAGCTGTTGCACAATTGCATGTGTATGCCATTTAGCAAATATTAAATGAAACAATAATGTCTTATTTGGGCATGACCATAGTTGCTTGGAGAAACAGAAGATACAGATTGTTGTTAATGTGGCACCCATTTTTGCAGTTGGCATAATGGTGGTTTCTGCTCCGGTTGCATCCATGCACAGTCTCCTGTCTTGCTTGAAGGGCTGCATCATACAGATGATGGAGCAGATTTGTAGGTAGGATGGAGCAGATTTGTGATGGGATGAGTTGTGGGTAGTGAAACAGACTGCCTTGGAAGTAATGTTGTCTCTTTCGCTAGAGGTTTGTAAACACAGTCTGGATGGACACCTTTTGGGGATTATGTCAGTGCATTTCTTGAATTGGCACAGGGTTGAGGTTCATGCCAACTTAATAAAATCAGAAGGTGCTTTTTATAGAAACATTTGAGATAACCTGTAGCTCTCTTCCAAATCCTCTCCAGATTGTCTTTTTCTGAAGATGCAGTGACCAGATTCACAGGGCTCCCAACTCAAACTCCCTTTCTATTAACTGACATTCTGGTTTCTGTAGATAATTACTTTGGAAGTAACTGTATGCAGCTAGAGATAATGCTAGTTGCTCCACTTGATATCTGCTGTATAAAATGAAATACATATAGATGTTATACTCATGTGCTGATTTTTGTTCATTATTCAGAGTCAGGTGGACCCTTTATTGATCAGGTGTATGTTTTGCAAAGTTATGCTGAAGGATGGAAAGATGGGACTTGGGAGGAGAAAATAGATGAAAGGCCATGTATTGACCAACTAATGTATTCGACAGACAAACATAAATACTACAGGTAATCTTCTATAATAGTAGTTGCATTATAATTACAGCCGGGCACCTAGAATGCAGATATTTTCTCCACAAGTCCCTAAATGTCCCCCCTGAAAAAAACTTTCATTGGAATTTTTAACATTAATACAGTTTTTCTTTTGTTCAATGAATATTTTATTATTGTTGCATCAGCATGCTCTTCCTAAATGAAAAATATGTATTTATTTTTAAAGATGGACATCTTCCATTCTGTTTACAATAAAACACAGAATGGTTAACAGCACAGAAATTTAAATAGTCCAAAAACATAGCCAATGCTACTATTGTTACATTAGGTCCAGTCGTGGCCGACTCTGGGGTTGCGGCGCTCATCTCGCTTTATTGGCTGAGGGAGCCGGTGTACAACTTCCGGGTCATGTGGCCAGCATAACTAAGCCGCTTCTGGCAAACCAGAGGAGCGCACGGAAACGCCGTTTACCTTCCCGCCGGAGTGGTACCTATTTACCTACTTGCACTTTGATGTGCTTTCGAGCTGCTAGGTTGGCAGGAGCAGGGACCAAGCAACGGGAGCTCATCCCGTCATGGGGATTTGAACCACCGACCTTCTGATCAGCAAGTCCTAGGCTTTGTGGTTTAACCCACAGCGCCACCCGAGTCCCTATATTGTTACATAAATTGTTACATATTGCTACCTATATCAATACTCTGGCCACATCAACTGATTTTTTCTTACACTTTGGTGGGGATTGTTTAAGAATCAGTTAGCCAGTAACAAAACCACAGTTGGAGTAACTCATGGTTTCAGATGTCTACACAAATGCAAAGAGTATGGGAATCAAGACAAATTGGAGCTTTTAATACGAAGTGGAAGTACTCAGAAACTTGTGAGGAAGTGGTCGTGTCCTGGGTTTCATGATACAGATGCAAGGGAAAGCTGAGTACATTCAGACATGCACTCTCAACTTTAAGAAGGCCAATTTCAAAAAGTTTAAGGAACTAATGAGTGAAATTCCACAGTCAAATACTCAAAGAGGAGTCCAAGATGAATAGGAATTTCTAAAAGGAGAAATATTGAAGGCCCAAATGCAGACAGTTTCAACAAGAGAGAAAAATGTGAGACATCTAAAGAAATTGGCGCAGCTGCATAAGGAGCTTACGGATGAGCTGAGATTTAAGAATGGTGTGTATAAGAAGTGGAAGAAAGGGGAAATCACAAAGGAGGAGTATACACGAGTAGCTAACAGTTGCAGGGTGACAGGCAGGCTAAAACTCGGAATGAGCTCCGACTTGCAAGAGGATAAAAATAATAAAAAGATTTCTTTGACTGTGTTCAAATCAGCAAGATTGTTTTAATTTCTGTCATATTGTATATGCCAATCTATTAATGATTTTCATCTTGTTTTATAGGGGATGGTTCTGGGGCTATGAAGAAACACGCGGCATGAATGTGGCTTGTTTATCTGTCCAGGGCTCTGCCTCTGTCATAGCTCCTCTCCTTTTGAACATCTCTGCTCGGTCAGACACAATCTATTATTTTCTATCTCAAATGTTTCCATATTTGCTTTACGCAGAGAAAGGCAAGCTTTAAACCCACCTACCCCTTTCACTCTTAACAAGTATGAAGGTTTGTGTTGTTTATAATCTCACATTGAAACCTATTGCAACACCACTAAGACAGAGAAGGAGGAATCCATAAAAACCCTCAGTTTGTAAATGATTCCCCTCCCCAAGAAATCTCGAACTGTGAAATTTTCCACTGAGGAAAATCCAAATTACCATATGTAAACTTTGGCTAATTTGTATAGGTTAATTTGCTTTTGAAAAAAGATAATATCCTAGACTGAGAAATTAATGTAGCCTTTTATTTAACTTTCATTTGGTAAAGAAATGAAATATTAACTGCTGAGCTCGTCTAATACTGTATTTACAATTAACATCCATGCATTCTTACCAATTAATTTACGAAACAGAAAAGAAAAAAAATAGAAAAAGCACTGGAAAATTATCTGTTCCACATCGATGGTGCCTGCCTGTCTTTAATTACAAGCCAGAATAAGGTGTCCCCAAAGTACATGATCAACATTTCCTCCACAGAATGCTAATTGTTGAGCTGTCTGGGTTTAGGATTTTCTGGGTTAAGAAAAGTTTCTCAATTTTCACCTACCCCACCCCCCGAAAAATAAATTGCAGTGTTCATTTTTGTGCATCCATGGACTTCTCTGCTTCCTTAAACTATAAATTGATGTAAGCTATTTTGCAAGGGAATGTACACTTGGTTTTATCATTTTTAGTAGGTCAGTGATGCTAGACCGAGCTGAAAATCTTCTTCATGACCACTATGGTGGCAAAGATTATTGGAATGTAAGTATTTTCTAGCTGTCTTTCCCATATGATCCACTTATTTTTTGCCCCTTGGCAAACATTGTCTCAAGGCATTTTGTAGGGCATAGGAACCATTAAGAGGATATATATGGGGGGCCACCAGGTGGCGCGTTGGAAGATGGCTGACAATAACAACTCTCTGACCCATACGAAGTAATTAAGGGGCTGCTATGGGAAGTATGCAGCCTTCCCACCCACCCCAGGAGGTGGGGGGGCACTGTCTTGCCAGCGGTGTTCACAATGCACCCCCTGATCCGAGAGATGGGGGTGCCGAACACTTGGCATGAGCCCTTGGTGAAGTCAGATCTTCCTGACGCCGATTCCAATTAGCGCGTGCTGGAATTATAATTGGAAACATACGATTGGAAATGAAGCTGAAGCACATACATCAAGCAAAGCTCGACAGATAAGACTGCTGATTAATGGATCTCTGTGACCGGGAGTGACGGATGGATAAGTAAATCTGATAAATCACCACTAGGAGACTGTATGTTTGGAACGAAGGGGGGGGGTGGAGGAAAAAACTCTTTTTTTTCTTTGCATGATGTGATATTAATAACCCTTCACCCCAGAAAGAAATAAGATCGTCGCGTTTTTACTAATCATAAGCAGGATTTTAAGAGCTGTGTGGGATGGATTACAACAGGAGAGAAGATTGGTAAACGGTGAGAAAGAGGAATTTTTTTATGACGCAGTTTAAAAATGGCGTCTCGCCAAGACAGGCTTGCCGGAGAAAGAAAGACAGGGGGAGGAGAATCAGGATCATTCGAAAGAGAAGGAATGTTGGAATGCAAGTTTGACCTGACAGAGCCCCCTGATTTATTTGGCTAGCCTGAGAAAAAATAAAGGACAGACCGAAAATTAATTTTGTTTATGGAAGCGTTGAACAGAGGCTGTCCCTGAGCGATATGGTCTCTGAAGAGTACAAAACCCACACAGAGACGCCAGTTTTCAATCTGCTTGTGAAAATCATCAGAGATCGCAAAGAAAGGAATATATGATAACAACAAGAAGAGAAAGGAAGTAATAAAGGACTATCCGGATCAAACTGGATAGAACTGTCTAATTAAAGCAGTAAAATAAGTGATGCTTGGAGTTATCCGGAATTTTGGACTCGTGCGGAGCTTAATGTATGGGTACCCTCAACAAAATTTAAAATTTGGCTGTATAATTTGAAACTAATGTGATTTGAATAATGTGATGTGATTGACCTGTTAATAAAAATTAAAGAAAAGAGGATATATACAACCTGGCATTTTCTAGGCACTTCCACTTACTACCAAATCCTTACACGTAAACATTTACTGCAATTATTTTATAAATGATCCCAGAATATTATTTGAATTAAAGGTATGGTAATGCACCAAAATTCTGTTGAAGGAAGACCTATGCTGTTTTCTCCTGTAATCACATTACACATTTTAAAAGTTATCTTGCAGTACATTATCTTCCTGTTATCCAACCGCAGTATGGCTTCTAATGAAATAAATAGGCCACAGTAGTCTGTATCAAATCATAGATTATCCTTACCTGACCAAAACCATCCTTTAATAATCCAAGCTAATCCATAAACTGTTCTCACACTTGGTACTGCTAGTGCATTGTCTTAGTTCTTTATACTTATACGGTTTACCTGGATTTTTTCCGTCAGGGAGATCCTTAGGTATTTTGTTTTTTATATCCTGTTATATGAAGTAGTCTTGCCAGTTCTTGTTTTGAGGTCATATGTATATCTAGAACAACTAATCCTAATTTATTTAAATTGATTTTGGCAAGTCATTCTGAAGCAAAGAGAGCAAATTTAGCACAGCTTCTAAATCTTCACCTAGAATGAAGTATTTCAAATACTGCAGGATTAATATTTTAGGGTTTTGGTAGAGTGACTATCCCATCCTTTCAGTAATTAAATTTCAAACTGTATTACATAAAAACTGGATTACAGGGCGCTTCCGTAATATGCGTATAAAATCCATCCATTGAATTTTGCTTCTCCAGTAGTTAACTTGGTGTTGGATACATCTGGTTTAATCTGTGTGGCGCTAAATAACATTGAGACTGTGCCTTTAAAGAATCTTTGTTTTAGATCTTGGAAGAACTTTAGTCCTTTATCATTTTATTTTATTTATTTTTTGTGGCAGACTCGTCGAAGTATGGTTTTTGCTAAGCATCTTCGTGTGGTGGGGGACATGTTTAGGACCAAGTTCTTAAATTCTACTGATGAGAAGGACAGGACACAGTATTCCGAAGACTGGACAAAGATGAAGGTAAAATAGGTTTGCCTGAATATTTAAACTTAGCTATTTTCTGTTTTAACTGCATTTCTGTTGGGAGTGTCTATATGAGGCTTATATAAAGGAATGGAGCCCATGTGTTTTCAAGTGTGATGAGATGCGCTATAGAAAGGGAATCTTGGATTTTCTGGGAATACTGGTTCTCATCAGTGAATGGGGCCTCGACTGAGCCACTTACTCTGCCTTACTTGTAAGGAGCTGCTTCTTCCCTTCATGTGGAAAGAGCCCACTCCCTGTTCAGATTTAAAATAAAAATTAAAAAATCAACTCTCTAGTCTGGTAAACAGTTAAAAATCCAAAGGAAGGAGGATAAGGCAGTGGGTCAGCTGCTGGGAATTTATCAAGAGGAGCGAGACAACCAGTCACCCGGTGCCGCATTTTCTGCTGCTTTCCAGACAAAAGCCCCCAAGTGGCTTGCAGGTGTTAAAAATACAGTAATCAGAATCAAAAGAGCTGATGGGATCACCTTTTTCTTTCAGAAAGTGTCACCAAAAAGCCTATTACTCTGAAAATAGATGGTTGGTAGGCTGGACTTGGAGCTTTGCAAAGTTCTGCTAAGCATTGACCAGTTAGCATCTTAAGACTTCTTCCTTTAACAATGCTAGGGATCATGTGCTAATCTGCAGGATGTTTTCCCACTGAATCAATGCCATTTTATTTCAGTTTCAGCATGTACTGGTTCTTCTGTGCTAGGTAAAGCTGGGTACGGCCATAGGGGGGCCCTATCTTGGAGCCCACCTCAGGCGCAAAGACTTCATCTGGGGTCACAGAAATGACGTGCCTAGCATCCAGGGAGCGGTGGAGACCATCCGAAGCCTCTTGAAGTTGCACAAACTTCAGAGAGTCTTTGTAGCCACTGATGCCATTGCAAAGGGTATGTAGCTTTTAAAGAAACAAAACAAAACCCAATACTTTAATCTTTTGTTCTAAACTGAATCTACGCACTTACATGCAGGCGCTGCAGCTGCTGTGCATATTTATTTGTTCTCCGGTACCTTGGACAATAGGGACACGGGTGGTGCTGTGGGTTAAACCACTGAGCCTCTTAGGCTTGCCGATCAGAAGGTCGGCGGTTTGAATCCCCGCGATGGGGTGAGCTCCCGTGGCTCAGTCCCTGCTCCTGCCCACCTAGCAGTTTGAAAGCACGTCAAAGTGCAAGTAGATAAATAGGTACCACTCCGGCGGGAAGGTAAACGGCATTTCTGTATTCTGCTCTGGTTCGCCAGAAACTGCTTAGTCCTGCTGGCCACATGACCCAGAAGCTGTACGCCGGCTCCCTCGGCTAATAAAGCAAGATGACCACCACAACCCCAGAGTTGGCCACAACTGGACCTAATGGTCAGGGGTCCCTTTACCTTTACCTTGGACAATATGTGGGAGGCTTTTGTAGGCCACTAGAAAGGGCTTCGTGAGCTGATGGCTTTCCCCTGAATTAAATGTTTTTACGGGACAGTGATCTACCACAGTAGATCTTCAGCTCCGGACACCTTTAGACTCCCTTTTTATACTGTGTGTGCCCATTTCTCTTTATTAAAAACATCAACACTTAAATAAGCAGGAAGAAAATGGTAGTTTTGCTTCTAGTGTGACCCCCTTTAGAGTGGGGACCAGCTGAAGGCCACTGGCGTTGTGTCCCTTTCCAGAGACTGAAGAGTTGAAGAGACTTCTTCCAGAGATGGTGAGATTTGAACCTAACTGGGAGGAGCTGGAACTCTACAAAGATGGAGGAATAGCAATTATTGATCAGTGGATATGTGCACATGCCAGGTGACTATGGTTTGTGTGTTGTTTTTGTTTTACATTTCTATTGGAGCCGTCTTCATGCATATGAATGTGCTTGCCCTAATGAAGAGAGGCTTATGGCCAGCTTTGCAAGGAGCGAGCATTGTGCCTCCCTAAGATGGGCAGAAGCTTCCTAGGCTTTGGGAAGGAGGCAGCAGGGGAACATTTAGGAGACGAGCCTAGTTGTCCCCCCCCCTCCCGGTCCACTGACCGCATGCCACTGATTGAGAGTTACCGTATTTTTTGCTCTATAAGACTCACTTTTTCCCTCCTAAAAAGTAAGGGGAAATGTGTGTGCGTCTTATGGAGCGAATGCAAGCTGCACAGCTATCCCAGAAGCCAGAACAGTAAGAGGGATCGCTGCTTTCACTGTTCTGGCTTCTGAGATTCAGAATTTTTTTTTCTTGTTTTCCTCCTCCAAAAACAAGGCGCATCTTATGGTCTGGTGCGTCTTATAGAGCGAAAAATACGGTATGTTTTTTATCAAGTTAGGCCAACTTCACTCATGCCATAATATGCAAAAATAAATAATAGGAAAAAATTCAGATTGGTACCCATCTTTAAAATTTGCTTTATCAGAAGTGCCTTCTGCTGAGTGGAGCCACTAGGCCAGGACTGTCTTTTCCAGGTAACAATATTTGTGTAACATTCTCAGCATTGCTGTCTGAGATTCTTTGCCCTGCAGGTGCTCAGGGTTTACCTGCTAATTTCTGCGTATGTCTGTGTTTGACTCAGCAGGCATAGCATCTTAAATGGTTTACAGTGCAACTGTTTAAGCAACCCAACTTCTCCCTAACTTTGTGTATTAGTGAACATGGCTGTTTCAGAGAGGAGAGTTTGACAATTGGTGTCAAGTGGAGGTTTCTTTGCATGAACCTTGTACTCTTCTCACAGTCCCCGTTGGACACATCAATAGCTGGTGTCAGAATACATCCTAACAATCTGATTTCCATATCATGAATGTGCAGTAGAAGCTTCTCTTACTTTTTTCTGTACTCCTTCACAGATATTTTATAGGTACCTCAGTCTCAACATTTTCCTTCCGCATTCATGAGGAAAGAGAGATTCTGGGTTTTGATCCCAAAACAACTTACAACAGATTTTGTGGCGATGAAGAGAGTACCTGTGAACAGCCAACTCACTGGAAAATTGTATATTAAAATATACTGGTCCGTGCAACTGTAGTCTTTAGGCTTATCAATGCAATTAAACAATCATTTTTGTAGAAATAAATTTATTTTGAATGTTGGTTTTTAATTTCTGGTGCTAAGCACATATGAATGGTGGAAGTCAGGTGTATTCAGCTCACTCAGTATTATCAATGACACCTCTTCTGACAAGATACGAAAATGTCTCCCTTTTAAAAATTGATCATATGATATTTTCTGATGTTAAAATATTATTCTGGATACAGAACATCAGTTTGTATTATCTTCAACACAGAAGAGATATTTTCTGTTTGGCTTTCTATGTTTACAAGAAATAAAGGTTTCTTTGTTTTTATTTTGAGAGTTGTGTGCCTCTTGCCACTCTCTAAGAAGTTTTCACGCTGTGGACTGGCAAGAAAATACATAGTTGTGTGGTTAGTCTGGTAACTGATCTACCATAGGTAAATCAAGAAAGTTATGTGGATAATCCACCGTCAACTCTGTTTAATATTGCGTCTGCAAATGGAATTAGGTTTATCACACTTCCAGACCCAATACTAATGTGTAAATCTCTGGTGTTTATGCTTCTTGCCGCAGCTAGAACTGTGAGTGGCTTCCCACTGGAAATCCAACTAGCCTCCTTCTCGAGAGTGTGGGGCATTGCACTGTCAGAACACCTGATACACAAATGGTTAATCAAAAATAGACCACATTTACCGTATTTGACTTGGTTTAAGCTTTTCTCCTGTTAACTCCTGCACACAGCCCACTAAATCCCCTGCTCAACAGATAAACTATATGGAGCTTTTTCGATAATTAATTTGACTCACCTTTTTCTTTTTGGTGATCAATTGTATGTTGCACTGCGCACTCAGTTGCCTCCCGGTTTTCCCTTCCCCTCTAATCTAATTTCATTTCATTTTACTATTTTTATTTGTTACACTCATTATTCTTACTGCATTTTGTATGTGCTTATGTCAATCACCATTCTGTATGAAAAATGACCATAATAATAGTTGTAACAGTTTCTAAAAAAGAAAAAAAAGATACCTTATGTAGATTTATTAAGACTACTATTTTTCATGTATTGCTTTAACAAAGTTCTAGTTATGGGAACAGTACTGGTTACCACCAGGTTTCACATGCTTTGAAGACCAAGGTATCCGTTACATTGTAAAGGAGAATGAAAGTATGTTTGAAAGCTCACTTATTTTGAAGGCTCAAATCATGCAGAAACAGTGAGGTATTAAGCATCAAAACCTAAAACACTTTAAAAACCAATTTGTTGGTATTTTAGGTCCTTTATATTTAAAATGCAACAGCAGGCTCCAATTAAAGTTGTGTTCATTTTATTTGTAAGCTTACTTCATTTAGACATTTGGATAACTTTCGTAGATCCCTTTCCCACCTCCCAAAAGGAATCCAGGGTTTTCTCCCCAATCAAGAGTTTGTGCTTCAGCTGCAAAGACATGAAAAGAGTCTTTAGAATGGCAAGAGCTTCCTTTGAGGGAAGGCAAAGATTTATTTTTCAAAGCCTGGAGAACCGTTATCACATTGTAACAAAAAACAAAAATAAACCTCCATGGCAGTTATGTGGCAACATCATTATCTAGGTATTTCAATAGTCCAGTTTTTGTTCTATGAGGAAAGGGGCTGTTTGAGGGAGAAAAGGAAGACAAACTCGCCCCCTCCTGCCCAGCATATGGAAGCATCCTTTTCATTGAGATGGTACAGAGTTGTTGCCCTGCTGATCACAGAAATGAACATAAAAACACATAAATGGGACTCGTGATTGCTGTTAAGTAAGATTCTAGTTACAAGGAACTTTTCATCGCACATCCACTGAATTCTTTTCTTGACGGCAGGGGCGAAGGACCCACAGACATCGCTATGTTGCTGGACTTCAGCTCCCTCCATTATGGAATGGGTTGGTGGGTGTTGGGAGTCTTAACAGGGTCCCAGGGTCCCTTCCCCTGCTTTATAGGTAGGTAACTGTTGGCTGTACAGTGCAGCCATAGGAACAGGCCTATTCAGTCACAAATAGGCTGCCCCAGCGAGACGCCCAGGCAAAGAAGAGTTGTCTCTAGGAAAGCTACTAATTGCATGGTCATGAAATCAGCAATTGGGCAGCTGTCGGGTCCAAATAGTCACATCACTTTCTTAATGCTCACGACAGTAGAGAGCTTTGAGGCATAGACATGGGTTGGTGAAGAGAAAAAGGAGCAAATCTGGCACACTTAGAAATGAGTAAAGCAGCCCATAGGCTACCACTTCTTCCCCAAATGCGACTGAATTTGCAAAGCATTTGCTTTCTGTTTTAAACTAACCAAAGTTTATGGTTATGCCCATAATGGGAAAATTCTGGTTAATTTAAACACTCTTTAACAAGCCACAACCAAAAGCTGCCGACTGATCCGGGCTTGTTTCAATAAACCATGGTTTAAACCAACTAGAATTTTCATAGGATGGACGTAACAATAGACTGGTTAGTTTAGGTAAGTGTGAAGGCTTGCAATCCCCTTGTCGTTGGGCTGGAGAGAGGCGGGCAGAGTGCATGAGGCTCTGGCTCACTTGTGCTCACCCTGTGATATTGATATTATGTTCCCAGCAAGCCACTTTGCTATTGGAAAAAACACGTAACACATTTGCTTTCAAGCTATAAAATGCAGCAAATTTGCTATACATGGTGCAATCTTCACACTTTAATTTCATTAAAACCGCTATAGTAAAAAACCTCTCAGCCAGCTCATAATTAGGGTTGCCAATCAGCCAGAAGAAAGCAACAGTGTGGGCAATTTTATTTATTTTTGCTTTTGAGGCAGGTGTCAGAAAAGACGAGAAAGCTGCTATTTTCCTCCTTACCTGTGCTGGTTTGGCTTTTAATTTAATCTCAGCTCTGCCCCAAGACCTCTTGACTTGGGTCCACCCTAAAAAACTGTGTCATCAGCAGACCCACTCTGGATTCTACGTCATGTAACGGAGAGCTCGGTCCCCAGGTCCCGACCAGGTACCAGACTTTTTTTAATTCAACACTTGGCAAGTCTATTCATACTCTTATTTTTCTTCACAGTTGTCTACAAATTGGCCTTGATCCTCTGAACTGGAATATGCTTCATTGGGACTATTCATGTGACCATTTTAAGCACGTGGATGTGTTGATTGTGTTCTATATAATTCAGGCCACAGTACTGCAAGAAAATGCCTAGTAACAATTTTAAATGCCATATAAATTATTTTCCTTCACATAATAAAATTCTGATTTATTCTATTAAATTCTATATTAACTTATTGCTATCATGCCTTTTTTTCATAATATTTTTTAAGTGAACATATTATATATCTATTTCTTTTTAAAGGAAGAGGAATACCAATTACAGCATAGGGCTTTCTGGACATGCAAAGTAACTTCGTAAAGTTTTTGTAACTATCACCACAATACTATGTAGATAGCAGTACCCAGACAATACCCAGAGGTGAGGAGCTAGCTACTGTGTCTACCTACTACATACAGTCGCACAAATATTTAAAAAATACTTTGAGCTGATGTGATACCTTCAATATGAACATCACATCATGTAGAGGCCAAGATATATGTGATATACATATAGTATTACAACTTTGATTTCTGGCACTGGTTTAGCAAAACATGTAACCATTACTTCGCTTTAAGCATATGGAAATGTTGAATTTGCTAAACCTACAATACATGCTTTCTTGGAATGTAACTACTGAGATCAAGCCCAAATTTCTACCATGATTGTTATGAATTCCTTCTTATTTTTATTGGACTAATATGTTAGCAATATTGCATGTTTACAATTAATGCCAAGGTATTAGTCCCACCACCTATTTCATTAAGTGCAACTTTGCTTGCTGCATCCTATCACAAATTATCAGAAAGAAAATACCTTTTGATACCTTGGGAGTTGGGCAGGAGAGTCAGATTTGCTGGCTACAGCACCCTGCCTCTGGGACAACCCTTCCTGGCGCCAACTGGCTCTGAAGCACAGGCAGCGGAAGCAGCTGCCCGCCAGGGTCCTGCGCTTTGGCTCAGCATAGAACCTAACTCTCTCAGTCAAGGACTGCTGTCTTTGAGAGATCAGATCCACGCAACATGCTCATTAATGGGAGATGTCATCAATATATATGAACAACGTTTTCAATATTTACCGTATTTTTCGCTCTATAACACGCACCTGACCATAACACGCACATCGTTTTTAGAGGAGGAAAACAAGGGAAAAAATATTCTGAATGAAACAGTGGACGTATCATTTTTGTGCTTCATGCTGTGGCCACAGACATGTGATCTGATGGTGAATTTGGGGTGACCCAATGCAAAAATCCTGAGAATCCCTGTGGATCCATGCTTTGTAACCACGTTTTTGCACCATTGCAGCCCCAGGCAACAGTGGGTGCGTGATTTTTTTTGGGGGGGACAGGCTGTAGCCATGGACATGCTATGTGCTCTGATGGTGAATTTTGGCTGACCCAATGCAAAGATCCTGAGGATCCATGTGGATCCATGCTTTGTAACCACGTTTTTGCACCATTGCAGCCCCAGGCAACAATGGGTGTGTGATTTTGGGGGGGCAGGCTGTAGCCATGGACATGCTGTGTGCTCTGATGGTGAATTTGGGGTGACCCAATGCAAAGATCCTGAGGATCCATGTGGATCCATGCTTTGTAACCACATTTTAAGTGGGGAGGGAAGGAAAAACACAGAAGGCTAAGAATGCAGGAGAGGGCTATAACATGAGGAAAGGAAGGCAATAGTTCCCCCCCACCCACCCACACAAGCCAGCCACTGTTTAAGGATTTCATCCTTTTAAATGGAAGAAAGCATATTTGAATGCTGTGTGTCTCCAAAAACAAAAAGCAGGAAGTCAAATCAGAATTTTAAGCCGAACCTGTAATCTCTCTTCCCTTCACAAACATTGTTCCCTCCGGAGCAGGGAGAGGAATTAGAAGGAAGGACGCTCTGCTTTCCCCTCTGCTTGCCTGGAGGGGAGGGGCTTTCCCTGCTCTTTGTTCCGTTTGAGCAAACACAGCAAGGAAACAGAAGCGGGTGGGCAGTAAGACCCTGAGGCAGAATGCAGGAAAGCAACAGCTTCCTGTCTCACGGAGCTCCCTTCTCCCTGAAGCGCGGTTTGATTTTTGCCTTATTTTTCGGCTCCAGAGACCACACATTCGCTGCATAACACGCACAGACATTTCCCCTTCCTTTTTAGGAGAAAAAATCTGCGTGTTATAGAGTGAAAAATACGGTATTCCTATTATACTAGATCAAACAGATCATTTCAGAACAATTTGGGTTGGTACCCTTATATTAGTGTGTGTAAAAGAACACAACAGTTCCACCGAAAATAAGTTAGGTCTCTGAAGTGCGCAATTTTAAAATTATTTTGCCCTTAGTACTGTTCGTGTGTGAATTGGTTTTTGGCAAGGCAGCGTATTTCCTCACAAATGAGTGTTTTGAAATTGCCACATCACTGGTAATATTACTGTTGTATTCCACTGAGTTCCTGTGAAACACAATCCGCCTATTTCTAAGCTGGTTTTCATACATCAAAGTAAAAAGAATTTGTTAGCTTACAAATATTTAGTTTCCAGTTTACAATGGTAAAAAAACAATAACTTCACAATATGTGTAAATGGGAAGTGAAGACAAGTACTTTAAAAATGGAATAAAAAGTGGTATGTTAAAAACTGGATCACACAATAATAAATACATAAATCAGAGAGACAAAGTTTTCAACAGCTGGTTTTTAAAGAGCAAGGAAGCAGGGGAAAATAGCTAGCCAAACTCCAGTCTGGTTCTGTGAGCTCAATTATTTAAAAAATAAAAATCTATAAGAAGCACATAAATAATCTATCTTGGGCTCTAAAAGAACACAAAAACAAACCACTTAGTCAAAGTTTTGTGTAAAATCCTAGGTGGTTTACATTAATCATGCACCTGGTAACAATGCAGTAAAATAAAATTTAAATTATCCAGATGTATCACTTTGAATTGCATTGTGGGTTCCCCCACCCCCTGCAAACAATAGTTCCTCAGAAGGTAATGGAATAATTTTGCATTATTCTAGACTAGTTATTGTATTTATCAGTTTTCCAAAAGTTTTAATACTTTAGCAAAAGAAAAAAATGGTCTCAAGTCAGCCTCTCCCCAACAAAAAAACCACAATAAAAATCTAAAAGCTGCTGTTTCAGCTGTGTAGATGAAATGTTGACGTCAGGGTTTCCATCCTATTCCCTTTTCCAAGCAGAGGGCATCCATGGATCAGACTACAAGGGAAAACTGATCTTGTTCTATGGGCTTCTCCACCCAGGCGCCAAGTCCTGCCTTTGAAAATGCTTTGAACAAACACTCTTTGGCAGTTTGATATTCGGAAGCTGCTTGCTTTGTTTCGTGGTACATGTTTGGTTTACTGACATTTGAACGAAGACTGGAAGAAAGCTGGAGAGATTAGAAAGAAAGAGAATCCTGTTACATATAGCAAATATTTTATCATTTCAATATAATATTTTTTAAACTGCACAACTATTAAGCAGTTGGCAAAATAATACCTAGGACATGTTTTCTTTTCTTTTCTCTTTATTTATGAATCAAAATCCAAAGCTATGACCCAAACTTCCCATCTCTCCTCCCCCCCATTTTGTGGTTTTTTTAAACTGTAATGCCTACTAACCAAGAAAAATTAATTGGATTTTAATCCCACCTATTCTGCTCCAGGCAGCTCTAATTCAGCTTTGATGGAGTGATTTGCTCTGAGAGAGGGCCGTGAAGAGTAGAACAATTCAAGGAGGTTTTTCAGGAACACCAGGGCAGTTATGGAAAGATGACCCCTGCCCTAAACTCATTCCATGCAAGGGACACAGAATAACTATGCCATAGGCTTGCTACACTGTGCAGCTGACAAAGTCTGGCTGGCTCTTTTGCACTCCTAGTAGGTAGGGTCTCTTTAGAAGAAGAAGAAGAAGAAGAAGAAGAGTTTGGATTTGATATCCCGCCTTTCACTCCCCTTCAGGAGTCTCAGAGCGGCTAACATTCTCCTTTCCCTCCCTCCCCCACAACAAACACTCTGTGAGGTGAGTGGGGCTGAGAGACTTCAAAGAAGTGTGACTGGCCCAAGGTCACCCAGCAGCTGCATGTGGAGGAGCGGAGACGCGAACCTGGTTACCCAGATTACATTAGAAGGGCCAAGTCTTTTCCAGCCATAATGGAATTATCCTTAGTGGAGATCCTTATGCACAAATATCAGGTGCTTCACCAGAACCTCCAGGCCAGCTGTCTCCACTTGGAGCGCCTTTCAAGTCGCATGTGGGACACGGCATGCCTTGCTGGTTAGAGCAGTGCTCTGATCAAACAGGTGCTATAGTTTTATCTCAACATGAAAATAAAATAAAAACTGGCCATGAAGAATAGCAAGAAACATGCCACATCACCCAACAAGGCAGTTCCTAACATTCCATGTGTTTAAAGTACAAGTAACTCACAACTTACAAGTTTCACATGTGCAATTTCAACTTTATGTGACAGAAGGCCAGACAGTTGAAATAATACAAATTAAATGCATGGAAAGTGGAGAGCTTAAAAGCTCTTTTTGCTCAGGGTTTTCCCAGTGTGGAGAGAGCTTTCAAGCCTTGAGAGGCTCTTGCAAGATCTCACGGGAACTTGGGGGGCCCTGCAAAATCTCACGAGAGCCTCACAGAGCCCATATGGTACATGAGCAGTGCAGAGCAAAATAGGCAAGGCAGAGAGCTTTAAAGCTTTTTTTGGATAGAGCTTTACCAATGTGAAGGGAGCTTTCAAGCTCTAGATTTCCTTACTGGGCGCTTACTCATGAGATCTTGGACGGACCTGTGTGCCCAGTAAGCAAGGCAGAGAGCTTAAAACCTTGGGGGGCTAAGACCCATTTGATGCACCAGCTCCAGAATGTAAGACTGTTTGCATGGGGGACAGTTCCAAGTGAGGGGCTTGAGTATTTGTGTTTTTGTGTCTACGTGCCATCCCAGGAACAAAACCCCCGCATAAGACATGAGTTACCTGAACTTTTTAATATGGTACTTGATTAAATGTTTTACTGTTCGCATAAAGAGCAGGCATGTTTTTATGTAGTTGAGAGGTACTTTTTTATTTCCTTCTTAGGCTTACTAAAATTCTATAGAATCTGTTTTCAAGCAGTGTAAAAAACTTTTTAAATCTTTAGAATATTCCAAGTTAGGACCAATATTCAAGTCAGTGTTTTTGACTGTAACATCTCCCCATCAAATACAAATAATGGGGAAATCAAACTTTTAACTTTCTACACTTGATTATCACCTATTGTTTATTCATGTCAAGGATACTTTAGCTGAGATTCCTGCATCCCTTTCGATCCCTTCCTGCTCTACAATTCTACGTCACTTATTGTCACCTTGGCAACAAAAGAGTAGACCTAATAGAAGGGGTGAACTCCCTACATACCTTCAGATTACCTTCACAGGTTGGAGAATTGGGCCAAAACTAACAAAATGAATTTCAATAGGGACAAAAACTTCCAAGGAAGGAGAGTCCACAAGCTCCCAAGGGAGCCTGTTCCACTGTTGAACTGCTCTTTTTGTCAGAAAGTTCTTCCTGGTGTTTAGTCAGAATCTCCTTTCTTGTAACTTGAAGTCATTGCTTCAAGTCTTACCCTCCAGAGCAGAAGAAAATTTAAGGTTCTGCACTTAGGCAGGAAAAACCAGATGCACAAATAAACGACAGGGGACACCTGACATGGCAGCAGTCTTTGTGGACCACAAGCGGAACATAAGTCAACAGCATGATGCAACAGCAAAAAGGCTAATGCTATTCTAGGCTGCATCAACAGAGGTATAGTGTCCAGATCAAGGGAACTAATAGTCCCACTCTATTCTGCCTTGGTCAGACCAAACCTGGAGTCCTGTGTCCAGTTCTGTGCACCACAATTTAAAAAGATTGACAAACTGGAAGGTGTGCAGAGGAGGACAACCAATAGGCTAAAGAGTTGGGAGAGCAAGCCTGATGAGGAACAGTTGGGAGAATTGGGTATATTTAGCCTAGGACTTGCCGATCGCATGGTCAGCGGTTCGAATCCCCGCGGCGGGGTGCGCTCCCGTCGTTCGGTCCCAGCGCCTGCCAACCTAGCAGTTCGAAAGCACCTCCGGGTGCAAGTAGATAAATAGGGACCGCTTACCAGCAGGAAGGTAAACGGCGTTCCGTGTGCTGCGCTGGCTCGCCAGATGCAGCTTGTCACGCTGGCCACGTGACCCGGAAGTGTCTGCGGACAGCGCTGGCTCCCGGCCTATAGAGTGAGATGAGCGCACAACCCTAGAGTCTGGCAAGACTGGCCCGTACGGGCAGGGGTACCTTTACCTTTAGCCTGGAGAAGGGCTGTCACATGGAAGATGAAGCAAGCTTGCTTTCTGCTACTCCAGAGGGTAGGACCCAAACCAATGGATTCAAATTACAAGAAAGGAGATTCAAACTAACATTCGTAAGAACTTTCTGATGTAAAAACTGTTTGACAATGGAACAGACTATCTCAGGTGGTCAACTCTCCTTCCTTGGAGGTTTTTAAACAGAGGCTGGATGGCCCCCTGTCTGACATTCTTTAGCTGTGATGCAGGGGGTGGACTAGAGGGCCGCCTGGGTACCTTCCAACTCGACCATTCTATGGTTACAGAAAGCCAATGTATTCGGGCACAGTGGCCACCATTCTTGGAGGAACAGCAGCAAATATCCCTTCTTGGCTATGAGTTCTGGAAGACCTTCTCCTTGCCTGGTCTGGGACGGTAGGGCCCTGAATGACCAGCTACAAAAGCTGAGGCTGCTAAACAGACTCTTGGGCTGGGGTGATGTTGGAGGGGGTTGAGATCTTGTAATCGTATTGTGATTGATGTGGAAATTGTTCAGTGTGGTTGTGTATTTTAAAATATTTTATTTATTGTTTATGACTACGATTATCATTGTAGGTATGCATTTTTCCATGTTCTAAGCCACCTTGAGCATTGTTTGAACTATGGAAAGGTGGCATACAAATAAATTTATGGGTGCATCAAACTTCTGATACATTCAGCTTTGATACAGCTTGCCCAGTAAATTCAAAGCCCAAATGCTTATGCCCTGTTGATACAGATGTGGTGCCCAATTACCCATTTGCCAAAATATACCTTTGCATAAGCTCGCATCCAGCGACTGTACAGAGCATGCTTACAAAGGCGGGACGCACGGCCCATTTCGTCCTTGCCTGTTGTAGCATTAATCACTTCAAGACCAGCATCTCCTATGGTCCAGTTTACACTGAAATTAGGTGCTTTTCCTGGTTGGCGGGCTTCAGCATTACTGATACCTGCGAGAAAGAAGAAGGGCTCTCAACAAGAAGAAATATTCACATACCTTGTATAGCTTCTCTTTCCAAAGAAAATGAGTGCAATGTAACATGTCAATCATGTTATGTCACACTCCTTTAAAACAATGGCTGAAAAACTGGAACACTCCTCTTTTGAGGTAGGACATAAAGACATGAACAGTCTGCTTCCATTACTGGAGAATGTGTGGCCAAAATATTCCAACGTCATTAAGGCAGGTGTGTTATAAATGGAGAAATGTATGTTAGAATAACATAACATATAAACCTTATTAGGAGGAGCATTTGCATCACATTTTGGTTAATCTTTTTACAATTCAAATCTGAGTGCAGTTAAATAGCTGGATAAAGGAAAAATGACATTTCTTAGTGGTAACTAACAGTCTCTAAAATAAAACTGCCCATATTGTACCTACGTTTGCAAAATAACCCTTTAAAAACCCCTTTCTGATGAAGTGGCAGCAGCTGGCCACTCCATTAGAGCGAAGCACAAGCAAAACTATGTCAAGCGCAGCATCATTCAGATGCTTTTATTTCCCCTCTTTCTGAGATGTGGATATCCAGTCAGGTATCACAACTCCAGGAAGAGAAGGGAAGAAAGTATGGATTAACTGATCTTATCTTATTAGTGAACTGCCATACTTCATTTTCCCCACATTTAGGGAAGAGCAAAAAGCAGCACTTCAGTCCTCAAGGGCAACTGGAAAGAGATCTCTATGGAAAAGAAATGGCAGCCTTGCTCTTCACCCCAGGGAGCTCCAAGAATAGAAACGTGGGGGGGGGGGGCAAGAGAGCTTAAAGGCACTAAAGCATAAGAAACAGCCACACCACAAGGGGAGAAATGTGCGGGACCACTTTTATCAGTACAGTGGTGCCTCACAAGACGAAAAGAATCCGTTCTGTGATTCTCTTCTTCTAGCGGTTTTTTTGTCTTGCGAAGCAAGCCCATTGAAGGATTAGCGGCTTAGCGCTATTAGTGCTATTAGCAGCTTTTAGCGGCTTATCTGCTGGTCGGATCAGCTGATAAGCGGCTTAGCGGCTTAGAAAAAGGGGGGAAGGGGGGGAAAACAGCAGGAACTCGCAAGACATTGTCGTCTTGCGAAGCAAGCCCATAGGAAATTCGTTTTGCGAAGCACCTCCAAAACGGAAAACTCTTTCGTCTAGCGAGTTTTCCGTCTTGCGAGGCATTCGTCTTGCGGGGCACCACTGTAGTGCTATGTTATGACAAAAGAAATATACCAACAAGCAATGTAGCTATAAATTGCTCTAAGAATCACTGGACTACATCGTTATAGTCAAGAAGCCGAATGATTTCCTGGTTTAAAAAAAATAACAACGCAAAAAAGCCCTTAATGCATTTATAGAGGCTGAAAGAATCAAATGGTACAATAATGTTGTCTGAATTTTATAAAATTTATGTCATACAACCTCTGGCATTTTCTGGTCTCCTAGTTTATATATATATATATATATATATATATATATATATATATATATATACACCATGAAGCCAAACTGAGTTCAAAGGCACTTCCTCTCAAATAAGTGGATGCGGGATTTCATCCTCATTATCTCACAGAAATCAAGAAGCCGTTTGCAAAGTTTGGGTGTGCCAGCCCAGCCCACCCACAGCACGAGACACTGAGCCGGGGTGGGGGCAGATTACACCTGATTTTGATACAACATTTTCTCTTCATACTGAAGTATCTGCTTAACCGGTATCTTAACTGGAAAAGTAACTTTTTAAAATTAATGATGAAAGTTGTGATGTTCTTTGTCCCAAGACCCCAGATTTCTTTCTGAAAAAAATGAAAGCATGCTATTTCCCTTTCAAAAACTGAGTCACATGCTAGTAGCCAAGCTCTGCAAATCAAAGCAGTGGATTGGGTGGGGGGGGGACATTTCGGGTGGGGGACCCTGTTTTACTTCAACTTCCAAGGTAACTGTTCCAACTTTTTAAAATGTATTATATAAGGGGTTCAGTATATACTGTCAAAATGTCCTTGAATGCAAAACGCGGTCTAAGTTCTTTAGATTCCCACCTATCCCATCAGTTGCTCCACCACTGAAATCCTTCTCAGTGAGCCCTTTGAAGCACAAAGGACAACTGCACCTCAGAAGCTGGCCAGAGAAAGCAGGAAATATGATGATGGGACACAAAGATCTGTTTCAGAATATGTTTAAAGTATCTTTAACAGGTATGTCAATTGGTTCTGAAAGCAGCCACCAGAGCAGCAGGAAAGTTATCCTCAACCCTCGAAAATGTTCCTAACCTCACTCTCTTTCTTTTCTTTTTTGGATAATTTAATTCAAAAAACATTTATTCAGAAGTTATAATACAGTTGCAAAACATTTTCAATACCTATACCCCCTCACTCTTTAAAGTGGCCCAAAGCCCTTGTCCTCTTCCATGCGACCTGGCTCAGTCCACCCTGTGGTTCCCCCTCAGAAACATATTTGCCTAGAAGAGACTTTCTACTCCCAATCCATATATTCCCCTTCCTCTTCCCAAATTGACGAGTGATTTTCGAGGGTTGGCTCTTTTTATGTGCTGTGTCATGCAGGCTAATGGGCTGCCATGCTAACTGAAGCCAAAGCAACATACAAAAGTGTCTGATGACAAGAAGGAAATACAACCAATGGCAGCTGGGTAGTTCTCTCCATCCATTTTAGTTGATTACTGTTATAGAAATTGTGACTCAACTGTCAGACTGCTAAAAGACGTGAGTTGCTCAAGTATCTGCAATAGTAAGAGAAGCAACAGTGAGACCTAGCATACCACCCTATGGGTGGAAGGGAGGAGCGATTTCACCAAACTGCTCTTAAATATAAAATTATCTAAAGCACTTTCGCAAGTATGGTCATCTGGAACAGCACGGCTTGAACTATATTCTCCACTGGGAATGCCTATCTGTGATGGATAAAACCACCTTTCTGCTGTCCCTGGAACATTATATGCTGGGCATTTGCTCAGTTTGTATGGATTCACCAGAGTAATGTTAATGTACAACCTGATACCTGTTATGGGGGTGAGGGGGTGTTATATTTGTTGTTATATCTAAAAAGCCAATATGAATTGTTTCTTTCAGAAAAGAAGGAAATGTTTGTATTAACTTTTTCTTGGAAAAATCCTCGATATTTATGAATGTATATTCCTGTGAAGTGGAGTCTAACAGATAGACAACAGAAGTGGTTCTTAATTCTGATCATCTATTACTCAGTGATCTGAAGATCTTATAATCAACAATATCACTCAGAAACCTATTTGGACACATGGATGTCATTTATTAATGTATGTGTTAAAACTAGGTTTGATAGTTATAATTTTTGATGGATTATTCTTATTGTTAATGGGTGCTGCTGGTGTTTTTTCGGTCTTTTCCCTCTTTCTTGTTCTTTTATTATATCTGCATTAAAAAAATCCACTAATAAAAATGGAGTGGGGTGGGGATTAGTTGCCCTGAATGGAAGAAAGGGGTTTGAATGTAAGAAGCGGAGGTAATAGACAACCATACAAGGAATAAGCCTGGGTTTACATAGTTTTAGATGAAGCAGCTCCTGTACTGATGGTTGTAATGCACAATGTAAGAAAGGAGAAATAATTTCACAAGAATCTGAAAATAAGGGAAAGGTGCAGATTCAAGATAAAGGTGAATGAAGTTGGGTGTGGCTGAAAGTCAAAAGGATGGTGCAAGATTCTGGAACTTGGTCCATTCAGTTCTCTGTATTTCCAAGCTTCACCTGGAAGCCCAAATCCCTGCTATCATAGGACAGTTGTATTTTGAGGGCAACCACCAGGGCTCTGAGTTTGACTAAGCTGCGGGAGGCAGTAGAAGACAGACGTGCCTGGCGTGCTCTGGTCCATGGGGTCACAAAGAGTCGGACACGACTAAACGACTAAACAACACCACCACCAGGGCTCATTTTATATGGCCCTCCCTTGCCTGTGACATCTCAGGAGATTGGTTGCTTCAACCTAACAACAGATAAAGCTCATGGGGAATATATGCTTTCCCAGGAAATATTTAAATTTAACTCCTCTTGGTTGGCACCCATTTTGGCTAAGTTGTTCTCTCATATCAAGTGGACAGGGAACATTCCTGGTGGATGGTGGTCTAATATTATTGTTCCTCTGTAAAAAGAAAAAAGAAAAAAGTGATCCTAAAAATCATAGCCCAGTTAGTCTCTTGGATACTGGGTCAAAAGCCTATGGAAGGTTTTTGTTGAATAAGCTTCAAACCTGGGCTGAGGAAAAGGACATCTTAGCTGAAGAACAGGCTGGGACCCAAAGGAAAGGAAAGCGGTACTTTGGGCAGAAGCTTGGCTGCAGGAGTTGCCAGAAGGGAAGGTATATAAAAACCAATAAAAGGAAAGCAGTAAGTTTAGTTTATGAAAGTCGTAAAAATCAACAACCAGCTACTTTGACAGTGTTTGATGCAGAAAAGTTACGACAGGGTGGAAAGAGATTTTTTTTAATGGTGTTTTAAGTAAATTTGAAGTAGAAGAAAAAAGTCAATGTATCATAAAGCAAGTACAAAACTATTAATAAATGGAACAATGCAGAAGTAAGTCCAGTTAGAAAGAGGGGAATGTCTACTTTTCATCTACATTTTTTGTTGTTTTTGTTGGGAATTTTGGCTTAGCTATAAGAAATAAGCCAGCAAGCAAAGGGAAAGTTAGATATGTCAAAAACTGAAAGTACTTAAGAGGGTGATTCAGGAAACAGGAAGGTATCATGATATACGATAAATAGATCCAAAACAGAATTTATTTGGTTTTGCTTAGAAGAGGACAAAGATATAGAATTTGTTTGAAAGTAAAGTGGCATTAACGCCTGTTTGATTTTATGGCACGTGGCTAACATCCAGCTTAGAGGATCTATATCCTCTCAGTTAATTTTGGTCTAGTTATAAAGATGGTTAAGAAGGAGTTTGTGATATAGAATAATATCTCTTAGTTTGTAAGAATATCATTAGTGAATATGTGCATATTGCTGAAGTTGCTTTACCGTTTTCAAAATCAACACATGAAAAGAGAACCCAAATGGAAGTTCAGTTACAGTAAAAAAAAGGTGGGGTGGAGAGATATAATAGTTATGCAAATGTGATGTTAGATTGATTTTAATGATAATTGACTGTACTTGAGAATCTAAGAGCAACAATTGGCACACATCCCTCCTGGATGGTAAGTTTAAGGTAAGCAAGTCAAAGAAGTAGTACTTGTTCGTAATCATGAGTTGATTGAAAAAAGGAATACCATAAAATTTCCAATATATCAATATTTTCAATCCATAAATTGGGCACAAGATAAAAGAATAAGGGAATAAATGTTAATGCAAGGAAAGTGACCTCTAACATGTAGAATTTACTGATAAACGTAAATGAATGGAAGAACATGCATTGTGATATACAGTCTACTGATCTAAATAAGGAAACAGTGAGATTGTGGGAATATATATGGAAGAAGAGTGTGTGGAAGACATTAAACATAAATTAATTGGAAAATTCAAATGAAATAATAGCCAGATGGTACATGACTTCATGGAGGATGAAACATACTTAGTTAGAAGGCAAAATGAAAAGCTGGAGATATAAATATCACAAGACAGATACGATGCAAATTCAGTGCAAATATCCAGTTATTCATAGGTGCAGATGGTGGCAACTTTTAAGGAAATAACAGGGACAGAAGTCCTGTTGGACCCTACCAGAATTCTATTGGGATTTATAAACGGAATTGGATCAGAAACAGAAAAAATGAATTTGTATTTATCAATAGCAAAAATATTAGCAGCTCAATACTGGGGCGGGGGGAGGGCAGAGAATGTAGCAAAAGTAATAGAATGGGAAATTGTGTTGGACTCTATTCAACTGTTGTTGGCATCTGTCTCGGGAGACCATGAAAGAATGTGCCTTCATGGATAAAGTCAAACGCCCAGAGAGTTATAGCACCTGCTGTGGTTGCATTTAAATCCATGAAATGAACATACCGAAAGACAAGTGGGAAAACGGTAGAAAAAGGTGATTGAAAGCAGGAAAAGATGTTGGAATAGTTCTACTTTGATAAATTTCATTCTGTTTCTCACCCAGTATGTTTATGGATTTAAAGTCCAACAAAATTTCCTATTCTATGACCTTTTGCTACTTTTACCTTTTTAGATACTACAGTAAGGACACTATTTTAGGTACATTGAAGTACATTAAATTAATGAATAAGTAATTTAAAACTGAAGTCTTTTTGATGCACTAATCAGATTTGGAGATTATTAATATGTGTTTTTACTATTGATAAGGCTGCATCCTGTGGCTCTTGGGAGGGCAATGGATACATCAGCTGCCCCCATCTCGCTCTGGTGTCAGGTCGGACCTCCATCTGCTTTGCCACAAAAACATTTGCAGCCATGCCAGCACCCGAGACACAGTCTTGGTAGGACCAAGAAAAAGGGCGTGACACCCCTTGATATATTATAATCCAGTGGTTTCACATTTCACTGCAAGAAGCTCAAGGCAATCACCTGGGGAATGTACCGAGGCCAAAGATTTTTAGCACATTCTGTCTGTCAATTGGCTTATCAATGCCAGGATGTCTGTGTCGTCCAGCAACTGTTTTTTTTAATTACATAATTATCACTGCCTATATTTCATTTCCCTCTGAGCTCATTGCTTACAAACCTCACTTCCCCAAACGAAGTTACCTGTAACTCAGGATAACACTTCATGCATTTGATGAAGGGGACTGCAGTCCATGGAAGCTTATGCCATGCGACATTTGTTAGTCCTTAAGGTGTCACAAGGCTGTTTGTTGTTTCTGATTTACTAAAGTAATGTGTATTCTTTATTAGACCTTCCTGTTTCAGTATTTGATATTGCACAGTAAATTGCCCCCAGCCCGCTGACAAATCATAGGATTTGGGGTTATTAACAACAAAGAAAAAAATGTTGGATTTGGAATAATTTTTCTGATAACAGCAAAAAAATGTATAGCTGAACTGCATCTTATGTGTACAAAATCATAGAATTGTAGAGTTGGAAGGGAAGTCCAACCCCCTGCAATGCCGGAATCCATGTAGTTCCATGATTGCTTTTGGAGACATTTTTCTTTCTTACAGTGCAGCTGGTTTACAGGTGAGATGTATGCTTGTATTTTTTTACTATTCTTACATAACAGCCCTCTAACAGGCAGTATCTGAGATCACAAAGCAATCAAAAAACAAAACATTAAAATACAGTATAAAACATTAAAAATGATAGAGAATTGATTAAAAAACTAAAGCACAATTAAAACACACTTTAAAACTTAATTTAAAGGTGAGAGGCCCAGTTTTACCCCACTCACATTGCTTTTACCATCTTCATAAAAAGAATACTGAAGCTTTTTCATAACACGACTGCTTTTACCACCAAGGGGAAAAAGAAAGAAGTACAGGAAACCTGCCATTTACGCAGTTCAACATGTGCTCAACCATGCACACGCGCATTGTGTCAAACCCAAAAGTGACCCAAAAACCTCACAGAAAGGGGCAGAGTGGAATGCATATATTTGAAACATCATTGGAATTTCATTTAAATGTGCCTTGGAATGTAACCTCCACGTAAATGGGGGGTTGCCTGTAGCCACATCTTTTCCTCTGCAGTGCTAAAAGCAGCTGAGGCAGGAATGATATTCATCAAGAAGGCAGCACAAGGGTTAAGAAGCTCCTGTCCTATGGCAGTGTCCCTCTTTGAATTGCTATCTCAGTAGCTGAATTGCCGCTTTTTAAAGGACTCGTGCAGGAGCGGCAGGTGCAGTGGGGCAGCAACACACCAAGAAGGGAGGGGTGGCAAGGCTGGGACTGTGGGACACATGGGCAGAATCAACCTGGCCCTCCTGCCAACCTTGCCACTGCCTGGGCCCACTCCTGCCCTATCCAGTAAAGCATCCAATATGGCACTGTTGAGAAGCAGGTGGAAAAATCCAAACCCTTAATAATATTGCTACATATTTCCCTAATAAGGCACAGAGGTACATAGCCATAAGCAAGGACAGCACTGGGCGCTCCAAGTCGATGGCTTTTAACTATCTAACTGCCCCGAATTGTGGCCTAAGTCAAGAACCCTCATTACACGGATTCCAAGTCTTCCCTGAACGCCCTATTTATATTTGAGGTAGATCTCTCGTTAACAAAAGGCAATGAGTAAAAACAGGGGTGTGCAGACAAACTCAGCCATCAAGGTGCCAGTATATGGGCCCATCTTCATACCTTTTCATGATTAGTGCAAAGGTCTGTAGAGGAATTTTACGTATGTCCAAATGAACACACTTAGAAACCCTCCCACAAGTGGGACCCTGTCTTATCTGACCTAGGAATGACCTCATCTTCAGACCTTTGCCCAATTGGTCCAAAGGTTTGAAGGGGTTTTTGAAGCAGATTCAGTTGAATAGACTGCGAAACTCTCCCATGGACGGAAACCCAGTCTTATCAGGGAGAGTTTCTAAGTGTGCTCAAATGAAAGCATTTTCAAATCCTCTCCGGACCTTTGCACTAGTGCAAAGACCTAAAGACCAACCTGCACGTTGGAGACATTGGGGTGGACCTTATGTATGTGCCCCTGACCCTGTTTTTACATATTGTGGGTTCAGGTGAATGCAATTTGCAGTATTTTCAAAATATACCAGAACTGGAAGAGCTGTTGTTTGTTTTTTATTACATACATACCACTGAGTAAAGGTCTGTTGAGTATATAGAGAGGGGGTAAATCTTCTATCTCTGCTATTCGCTGGTATACTGCTCTGGATAGATGGTCTCCATGGTACAAGCTCCCCAAGATAATGCTAGAGAAGTAAATTGGCTCAACAAAGAGGGTAAGTAATGCTCCTTGAATACCAAGCACGTTCCATCTAAAGGGAAACAAATGACACCATTTTGAATTAGGCCTACAAACAAAACAAAAAAATATGAGTGACTATAGGAGAGTGGGGCAGATACCCTGCAAAAATGGTGGTGGCACCAGATGTGTCCGGGTGAGCTTCCTACCCTAGCTGTGCCTCACTGTGTCTAAGGGCAAGAGAATCTCCTTTGAAGCCTAGCGAAGGTAGCTGAGTGACAACAAACAGTGCTAAAGGGCCATCATTCTGCAACTCACATAGAGCCTACAGGCTGTTCTAAGCCAAGGCTTAGAAAACAGCAGCATCCTCCCTCTGACAGAAGAGGCAGAGGGAGGATTGGCTTCTACTTTTTAAAACACTAGCAGATCTTTAAAATAATTAAAAACCAGTAGACCTCAATGGATAAGAAAAATAGCCATTTGGGAGATGCTGAAAGGTCATCACAGGTGAAAGAAATAGGTGATTCTAGCACAAGTGCTGTAAGGGCCCAATGTCCCCTTGGCTTTCCTGTTTAGAATATCTGCTGTTCTATTCATTTGAGTATCAGAGACTAGGTTCAAATCCCCACTCAGTATTGCATTCCAATTGATGCACCGTCATTTGCAGGAATCACACTGGCCCAGCCCTGGGACTATAAACTGAGCCCATCACAACCCCTTCCCCGTTCATATATCCTTTGACAAAAATAAAGCCCCATGTTAATCTTTCAGAACATTGTGATGTGAAAACTACATGCCACCCCACATCCCAGATTTCAATGTTCCCAGGGCCCTATACCATTCCCCCACTCCCATTGTATACAGTTCTGGGTGTTTTCCACCTTTCTGACACCCACCAGCTAAGTTTCCTGAGTGAATACTACCTTTGCATTGCTCTATTATTCACCTTCCAGCTCAGTCTCTGCTCTACGGTCATGGCTAGACACCTCACATTTATATTTAACTAAAATATTTTAATGTTTCAATACAGTACACAAAAACAAATAAAGAATGCAAGCCACTGTCCCTCCAAGATTTGTTCACTGCATTTTGAGAAAAGACATTTGCTTTCATATAACACGGCATACACCCGCTGAGTAGCTCTCTTTCTTTATTCTCTCTCACTGAAACTCCTTAACTCCCAAACAAACTCAAACCAATAACATATCCGTCCTCCCGCCGCCCCATCTCCCTCTGCCTTCAGGTGACATTCCCACAGGGAGACCTACATGGAGAGGATATATCTCTTCTCCCAACATTTTAGCCTATCAATACTAAACTCAAGTGTTTTCAGTCACACCTTAATCCCAAATGTATAAGTGAAAGATAACTGCAAACTCAGCATTGCCCAAGCAGTAAAGCTTATCTGAGTTTTATGCTCTTGTGAGTAACTGCACATCCATTTTCTATTTAACCATTTTGTCATGCCTAGTCACACTTTCCCCCACTGTTGAGGTTGAACCTGGGCAAAAATGGAGCAAGTCTGCAAACTTTCTGAATACAGCACCCAGGCCCCCCTGAAGGGGAAAGGGCAGGTACTCTTGCTCTGGGCCTGGGAGGGCTAAGCTGCTTGGGGGTCTTTGCCCGGCTGCTTTTTAGTTTGAGTTAAGCACCAGATTACACTGCCTCTCAATATTAACTTCATCGTAGACAGAATACCTTCTTTATATTGGGAAAAAACATTTAGAGAAGTTTCTTCTAGGCATATATAGCTTAAACACATGAATACAGTGGTGCCTCGCAAGACGAAATTAATTCGTTCCGCAAGTTTTTTCTTCTTGCGAGTTTTTCGTCTTGCAAAGCACGGTTTCCCATAGGAATGCATTGAAAATCAATTAATGCGTTCCTAGGGAAACCGCCTTCAGACCAGGTCCGGGGACAGTCCGTCCCCAGACCTTTTCTGAAGGCTGGCGGGGGAAGAAGGAGTTCGCCGCAGGGCTCTCCAAGCTGCGGATAGCAGCCTGCTGCCCCGCATGAGGGGCGCTGTTAAGCACAGCGCCCTTCGCGCGGGGCAGACACTCGCAGCTTGGGGAGCCCTGCGGGGAAGTCCTGCAGGGCTCCCCAAGCTGCGAATGTCTGCCCCGCGCGAGGGGCGCTCTGCTTAAGAGCGCCCCTTGCGCGGGGCAGCATGCTGCTATCCGCAGCCTAGGCAGCCCTCCGGGAACTCTTCTGAAGGCTGGCGGGGGAGAAGGGCTTTTCTTCCCACCGCCAGCCTTCAGAACAGCCTTCTGAATGTTGGCGGTGGGGAGCCCACCGCAAATCTTCAAAACAGGTCCGGGAACAGAGGAGAAGCGCTGCGCGCCTTCCCCTCTGTTCCCGGACCTGTCCTGAAGGCTTGCGGTGGGAGGAGGGCTTTCCTCCCCACCGCCAACATTCAGAATGCTGTTCTGAATGTTGGCGGTGGGGAGGAAAAACCCTCCTCCCACCGCAAGCCCCGGGAACAGAGGAGAAGCGCTGCACGCCTTCTCCTCTGTTCCCGGACCTCCCACCACAAGCCTTCAGGACAGGTCTGGGAACAGAGGAGAAGGTGCGCTGCGTTTCCCCGCTGTCCCAGGAGATTTCCCTATGGGCTTTCGTCTTGCGAAGCAAGCCCATAGGGAAATTCGTCTTGCGAAGCCTCTAAAAATCGGAAAACCCTTTCGTCTTGCGGGTTTTTCGTTTAGCGAGGCATTCGTCTTGCGGGGTACCACTGTACAAGTACTCAGAGGCTCAAAAGGAAATCTCAGTGCTGCACTAGGTTTATTTCCCTTGTCCTCTTAGTCCTTTTTCACTCCCCTCCATGTCCCACACTGTCCTCTGTGTTCTTTCTGTCCCTCTGTTCCCTACTGTGCATGAAAGACAAAATAAATGAGGGAGCTATAGGATGAGGTACGGTGCATAATTCACTGGCCAAGGTTCTCTGATTGATTTGTTTAACAGTCTCAGGGATTGCCAGGTGTAAAACAAGACAATTTTCCTCTAAACAATATAAAGCAGCACAATCCTATGTCTACTCAAATGTAAATCCCATGCACATCAATGGTGCTTACTCCCATGTAAGTGGGGTTAGGCTCCAATCCTTACTGTGCTAAATATCCGGAAAATCCAGCAAGCTTTGCTCTACAATCCTCTGCATCATTTTGATGCTTGTGGGGGTGGGGCAGGTTGCTAACATTCGTAATCCACACAACCAAGTGATTTGTGTTCTTGCTTCCAGAAACAAGGTGCCCCCCCCCCCCCCATAAAGCAAAATATTGCCCTTGCAAGAATATACCTAGTTGTTTGCTAAAATGGTACTTTCCCAGTTGGGTGTATGTGTAAAGCAACAATTTTTTTGTTTTAGAAAAGTGATTCACACTAAAGCTTGCTAATGGCGAAAAGGTCATGAAAGTGCTTTAAGCCCGTCCTCGTGTGCTGCACTGACTGGCCCAATTCAGGAGGCTGCTACCTGAAAAAACACCTCTTCTGGTGAGTGGACTGGACTTTAAGGGCATCTTCGCAGACTCTCCTCAGTGCCCCCTCCTGCTGAATTTGGAGAATGGCAAATTCAGGGGAACAGCAGTTTGCCTGCTTTACTAGACTTCGGAGACATCTGAAAACTTTCCCTCAAAGTGTTTTTAGCTGCAGTTTTAAGAGTAGCTGCTTTCACAGTTGGTGCTTTTAATATTCTCAATGGGAATTTTCTGTTCATTTAACCTTCTGTTTAAATTGGAATTTTGTTAATTAATGCAGTTTCAGTATTTGCATCTCGCAGTACTATATGCTGTGCCTTAATTGTAAGTGACCTAGAAGTATCTTGTGTTAAGTAACATCTACATTTAACAAAGAACAACGATAAATAGTTAAGTAAGAAAAGGCATGAACTCAGCCCTTTGTTGCTATCTTGAGTTTGTTTGCTTGGGGGGGGGGTCACACTTCTCCCCAATCCAGTTGTATTGAAAACTTGGACCTGACAATCAATTTCATTTGGCAATTCTTACTTCTCTTCCTGGGGACACTTTTAACGCAACTTCTCAGTCTGAAGCAGGAAATAGTCTCTATGTGTTGTCTCTTTCCCCTCTTTCTTTCCAACCACTCCATTTAATTTCCCCTCCTACCTAGCAGTCATGTTTTTTCCTTTCAGAGTTTCTGTGCCATTGAGTCTCCAGTCGCCTAGGGGGGTTTCCTCCTCTCTAGGGTGTTTTGTTTTTTTGCTTTAAGGGGTGCCAAGTAAGGTGTCTGATGGCATCCTGGCCCCCATGGGGTCACTGACCTGGGGACCCTCCACCTAGCAATATGGAAGTTGGACAAAGGAGAAACAGTTTACCTGGCTATCTTATCACTGCACGACATAGTAAGCAATCTTTCTCCCTGTAGGACTCCATCCCACGTCTGGATTGTAGTTGTAGATCTGACAGGGATTGTTCCTTCCCCAGATTCGATTTTCGTCCGTAGCTGTCCTCTTGCTTTCCGGTTTGGATGTCTGTCTCCCTGATCTAAGTGACAAAAGCAACCACTGTTCATGCAAGGAAAAACTATGCTTTCTAAGAAAATTCAGCCCTGTTTTCCATTACTCATTTGGGACGACAGCAGTTAGGAAAAAAGTGGTGTGAACTAAAACAAAAACTTCTAGAGTGCTTCATTTATAGAAAATCACATCCAATACTTTTTTGCAAGGCTTATTTCACACTGTTCTACATGGTACAACCTTTTATTTATTTTAACAGAATATCCCATTTTCAAACTGAAATTTCCAATATGGCTTACAAGCAACAATAAAGCCATGATAAAATGATCCATAGATGCATAACAAATTAATTCCTCCACAATCTGTGCATGCACACAAAAGCTCATACCAAGAACTAACTTAGTTGGTCTTTAAGGTGCTACTGGAAGGATTTTTTTTATTTTGACCAACATGGCTACCTATCTGTATCCACAATCTTTGTAATGTATGAAGTGGAACTGAGGTGTTAGCCCTCCTAGATAGTGTTGCTTTTATAATATGAAGAAAACTAAACAATTTAATTTTCAGTAAATAGCCAATCTAGATTTTCATAAACTACGAAAGCTATTTTCAATAAATTGTTTTCTCTCAAACATCCCCATTACTAGCTGAAACTTGTCGTACCTTCTTGTGCTGCTTCATGTGGTGAGAAAATCCGAGCGTCGCCACAAGGAGAGGTGCTGATATAGAGATGAAACTGTACATTTTCTCTCAATTTAAACCCGCTCCGTTCTGATTTGATAAATATAGATTTTTGCTGATCTTCCTTACTACTGAAACAAAGTGCAACAATGTTATTAAAAAGGTGTTTTGGTTTTTCTAATTACGACAAGCAAGACCCAAAGTTTACCATAACTTGATTTTAACTCTTATGGTGTAATACTCTAACTGAGTCTAGGATTGTTTTTTCTTACTTAGCTGAACATTTTGCTGAGCAAGTTCCACATATAGCAGAATGTGTAGGGCCCAAGCTCCTTTGTCTAACAACCTCAAGGAGCATTTTAATTTATCTAAGTTCTCCCTTTCCCATTCATTAAAAATTGCTGCAGAGAGAAATATAGGTATTACATAAAAGTGGGAAGATATACAGTTTAAGAGCACTGTTTTGTATCAATCAAGGTAAGTCCAATTTGCTCCAAACATGAAAATTTCATTTAAGCCAAGGTTCTAAGTTTTGTATGGTTGTTGTTTTGCTTTGTTTTGTCTTTTGCAAGGGCAATGGAATAAGATATCAAATATATACATCTGTTTCCATGTCTTATTGATCCATTTATAGTGGAAGCGTAATTAAATGAAGTCCCTAATTTGTCCAGAGGGATTAATCAGCAAAAGCTCAAATTTCCTATGATTCACTTGGAAGATCTGAAACCTCACTATGTACTAAATCAATTGCTGCAATGTTGGCATAGATACTGCAACAGTCAGGTATAAAACTGTTCACTGTCATATACTGCTCAATATTACCTATCTTAATTCTTGTCATCACTGCATCCTGCCTAATGGCCTCTCCAAAAGGCTTATTGAATAAGACCAAAGAGAACATTTCTGGGCCCTCCCCGAATCCGGAACTTTTTGGATCTTATACTATTGACATTAGCCTGAGCAGTTGGTTGGGCATAAAAGAACTAGATAGCCTGGAAGAAGTCGGGGCCAAATTGCATAACTCATAATGATTTTATGACAGTCTCCAGGACAAAAGTCCTCTCTGTGCCAAGTGACAATTCTGTGGACAAAATATTCTTTTGTTTACAGTAATGAAGTATATTTAGAGATAAGAATGTATTATCCGCAATCTGTTTATCTGAAATAAATTTTGATCATAACTGATACAAAAGCTACTTATTATTTTGAGCTTTGAGGCTATTAAGGATGTAAACATGTTACCTTCCGCATTCAGGAGGGAGGTTTGCTGACACATCTAAACTGGGGTGCCATCCCTCCCCTGTTTGAGTACGACTGTTATTTTTGCTTCCCTCCAAATATAGGGGATCATCCCATTTTGCCTCTACATACTTTAAGGCCCCTAAATTAAAAAGCAGTTTCCAGGATGTAGCAGAGGGAGCCACTCAAAAGGAAACAGATATTTTAAAAACCAATATAAACATATAGATTTCACCCAGATGCACTTTATTTTATTTATTTGTTTGTTTCATATAATTTATAAACCACTCAGAGGGTTTATATTCCAGCTATTCTTCTGGTCACCAATTCTGACTTTTAATGTACGCTTCAACGTAAAACAAACCATATGCTTCCAACTGTCAGTTCAGCATATGTTAAATATGAAATCTTACACATTATGAATTCTTTGAAAAATAAAAGGGCAGGATAGCACCAATGCAGGACAGTTTATGCCAAAGATGTAAAGAAATATTTATACTAATGCTAGTGTCATATCCATGTTCCAGAATAAGGCCACTAGCTATCCATTTCTGCTGATATTAGGACCCCGGCACCATTTATCTGAAGTTATCATCACAGAACCTCACAGGATCACATCCCAAGACTGTAATCCTAAGCACAATGTGATCAATGGAACTTTCTTCTGTGCTGAAAACTGGGATGCAAGGGAATTGCTCTTTAAACTTACCATAAGAGCAGTTCAAGTTGTGTATAGAGAAATTTAAGCAAGCATCTACGTGCTATAATTTCTGCATGGCAATCGTTCAATGCAAGACCACGATCACTCATATATTCTCCATTAATGCATTTTGTTCCTGTAGAAACACTTATAACCTGAGCATCTTTCACATCAGTACCTGGGAAGACAAGTTTTAAAAGGGAAAGCATATAAAGATATTTTTAGAAGACTTGTTTGGTGAAATATGGTAGCCTTCTTGAATGTCTTCTTGAAGGTGTGGCTTGGGGGACCATACTGCACCAGACAACCTTCAGCTACATCCTAGTCATATATATTCTGAAGGCATACTTGGGGTGGAAATGAAGTCACACTAATATCTGTTCATGCAACTTAGAATCATAGAATCATAGAATCATAGAATCATAGAATCATAGAACCATAGAACCATAGAGTTGGAAGAGACCACAAGGGCCATCGAGTCCAACCCCCTGCCAAGCAGGAAACACCATCAGAGCACTCCTGACATATGGTTGTCAAGCCTCTGCTTAAAGACCTCCAAAGTAAGAGACTCCACCACACTCCTTGGCAGCAAATTCCACTGTCAAACAGCTCTTACTGTCAGGAAGTTCTTCCTAATGTTTAGGTGGAATCTTCTTTCTTGTAGTTTGGATCCATTGCTCCGTGTCCGCTTCTCTGGAGCAGCAGAAAACAACCTTTCTCCCTCCTCTATGTGACATCCTTTTATATATTTGAACATGGCTATCATATAACTTGGGTTGCCTTTAAAATTCTGGAACTACATAAAAATTCAGCAAAGTATTAAAAACTACAGAACCTCACATTTTGTGGTTTGAGTGTCAATTACTCAGTTTGGGGGTGGCACAAAATGCTGGGTTTGTAGCACAAAACGTTGGCATCAGTTTGGGGGGAATCCTGAATTTGTGGGTAACACATTAATGAAGCTCTTCTGGAACAGACATCTAATCTAGCAGGTTCCTCTTCTTGGTTTGTCTGTGTCTCTCCCGCCCCCCGCCAACAAACTCCAAGAGGACTAGGTTGGGAGACTCTATCCACCCACAACGGCAATATCGCTCCATTTTCTATGTGCCTCTTCATCCAAACACCAAACCCTCCTCCCCACTCATTTACCTGCTTTGTACAAAAATGAAACAGATTTAAACTGCTGCTGCCACATGAAGTTTGAGCTTAAAATTGGGGTTCTATTTCAATCCAGTAGACATTTTAGCTAACAATTAAAGCAAATGTTTTACTTTACTGGGACAGAAGATTCAATTCTAACAAAAAATAAATTCCTCCCTTGTCAACTTTAGTATGCTAGGAATCAATTTTTTAAAAGCTAAATTTTGAGTGCTTGTCTAATGTATGCTGGGTACTGCTTGCAGAACACTAGAAACCACGATGAGATTGGGTTTCTTGATAGAACCAATGCTTTCCAGAAACATTCTCTGAAGACTCAATGCCCAGCCATATACGCCTGGCATCCTGTATAAAAGAAAGGATCAGACCCTCAACCGGAAATTCCAGCCTCCGGCCTACAGTCATTGGTTACTAAAAGGGAGAGAGAGAGATTTTTCTCCCTCTTGCATAATACTAGGATATGAGCTCATTCAACGCAGCTGAGGGTTCAACCATACTTCTGCTTGCCCTGTGCCGAGAAAGGACAGGGCTGAGCAGTTTTCTGCTTGATCTGCACTTTCTGAGTGTTTCCAGCCCTTGCCCCACTCCTTTCCCAGGCAAAACCCATTCATTAGTTTTAAATCAGAACTAATGGCAATCTGCAGAAAATCCAATTGCCCTTTGCTTCGATGGAGTGCTAAACCATGGTTTTCCCCAGAGGAAAGCAGGAGGGCAAGAGGAAGTGTGGAAGATCCAGGACAGACAAAAGGAACATAGTTAAAGTATCAAATTCACTACCACATGATATTGTGATGGCCATCCATTTTTATGGCTTCCAAACAGCACATGCACTACCTGCCATGCCTCTGACTACAAGTCGGGAGAGGGCTGTAGTGTTTTGCTGCATGGTCTCTATGAGAACCATGACAGAGTGGCTGCCAAGTCTCATCAAGTCCAATGACAATTCCCCCTTCCTTCTGATCCATGTGGGTACAAATGATACCACCAGATTCATGGAAGATGGAGCAAGTTTGTTTTCTGCTGCTTCAGAATGTAGGATCCAAACCAATGAATTCAAATTACAAGAAAGGAGACTCCAGTTCAACATTAGGAAGAGGCTGCAGAGCTTGCCTCACAAGAAGGAAATGAATTTTTATTAAAAATGAAAGCTATGTTTTTTGTACAAGGACACACTCCTAATATTTGCCAAGAGAGAGAACCTAAAAATGTCACTCCTCTGACAGCACGGATTCTGTCAGTGAAATGGGAAGAGAAGCCATTTTCAATGCTTCTTCCTCCTACCTCTAAATCTGTTCCCCCACCATCTAGAAGCCTCAGCACTACCTGAGCAACACCTCTCGATACAACCTGTTACATTTAGAGACAAGCAGTTTGGACGAAATTTCATAATCCTATTTTATGAATGAAGAGATCTCAATATTTTAAAGCAATCGAAACTATATATAAAAGGTAAATATCCATTCACCTTTACCATTTTATTTTGTAAAAACAACAGAGGACAAAAGGCCGTATCAGTTGGGGAGGCATGTTTTTGGTTTGTTTTTACCTGTTGTCATGACTACTCCAGATAGCACTTTTCTACGTGCATGGGGCGATGTAAAATTATCTGTCAAATCGCTGAATTTATCTACCACCAAGCGTGCAACAGCATCAGCTAAAACCTGCAAAAATCACACAAATATATTGGACAATTCATCAAAACAGAGCTGCCTTTAAAACATTTCAAAATGGATTTAAAAACCTGTATGGTATTTTTTTTTAATTAGTTATTAAAGTTCTATACTGCTGTTCATCCAAGGATCACAGGGAATCTTTGTAATATTTACTAGAATTGATTGGTGCTGTTGTTTCGAATTACTGCTGATTCAAAGTGTTGAAGAGTTTATATCCATGCCCTTCAGGCACCTTTACAAACTATGCTGTGTTTTATGGAAGCCCTTAGTGCTGATCATGGAACAGATAATTTTAAATTCAGGGAATGAGGCTGCATGCACAACATTCAATTTTTAACAAGGCTCTAGCCTTCATTATGAGATCTTCTGTAGAAATTTTGAGGTATCTAAGATGGTATTTCCATGGAATGCATCGATAATTGGCTTGTAAAGCATATTCAAAGGGTAAGAACTAATGGAATTCAAACCAGAAAGTTGTACCAAGTGGTGTTCCATTGAGGTTGGTCTTGAGTCCATTATCATTCATTACATTCATTAGTGACTTGAATGGAGTGAACAGTACCGCAACCAGATCTGCAGAGAATGCCAAATTTGGAGGGATTGCAAATACTTTGGTGGATCATGTAAGTTTATAATATATATATAGATATATATATATAACAGAAACTGAAAAGCCAAGCAGACTACAATAAAGCATAAACTGAACATATTAAATATAAATATATAGAAAAAGACACAGAGTCATAAAGTGGTAACTCTTTGGCTAAACATTAAGACCAGCAATGAGGATTTTGAGATTAAAGTGAATTGTAAACTGAGTACAAATTAAACGTATGCTTTGGGGGTGAACTGTGCCTTGTATGTAGAATTATACAAATTTATGGGTGACATGCAACTGAGAAGAGTCTTCGTTGCTTGAGGAATAGGTTGGAGAAGGGTTTAGATCTAGGATCTCCTGTCTCATAATGTAATCTTACATTGCCTGACCCTTAAGGATCCCTTGCATTATGCGAGAGCGGCATAAATATACCTTCTAAATATACCTGTTATAATAGGATTCAAATTTAACTTGCAGGAGATTTTAAGCCTCGTTAAAAGTGATTAAAAAAACACTCACTTTAAGAACTGGGCCATTGTCGGACTTCCTAACAATCTATGATTGATCTGGAATATTCTAAATTAACATTCTTGAAAGGATAAAAACAATTGGTATTAGTTATAGAAGTTTACAATCTGAAACAGGTGGGGAACCTTTTCTAGCTCGAGGGCTGCATTCCCTTCTGAGTCACTTTCCAGAAAAAAATTGTTTTAAAGGCTGAGTACATTTTTAGGAGGGGACGCGGGTGGCGCTGTGGGTTAAACCACAGAGCCTAGGACTTGCCGATCAGAAGGTTGGTGGTTCGAATCCCCGTGACAGGGTGAGCTCCCGTTGCTCGGTCCCTGCTCCTGCCAACCTAGCAGTTCAAAAGCACGTCAAAGTGCAAGTAGATAAATAGGTACCGCTCCAGCGGGAAGGTAAACGGCATTTCCGTGCACTGCTCTGGTTTGCCAGAAGCGGCTTAGTCATGCTGGCCACATGACCCGGCTGTACGCCGGCTCCCTCCGCCAGTAAATCGAGGTGAGCACTGCAACCCCAGAGTTGGCCACGACTGGACCTAATGGTCAGAGGTCCCTTTACCTTACATTTTTAGGGGGGGTTAAAACAAAAGCATAAAGTGAGTGGAAAAGTTTCATGTAAATTCTCTCTGATTGTTTGGATTCCACTACTACTCACACTATCATTTACACAGCACTCTTAATTTATAGTCACAGCAGCCATACGTAGGCTATAGTATGGGCACAAAAAATAGTGTGACAAATGGAATTAAGGTCACTTAACATACTACCGTGTATTTCCATGTATAAGATGACCATTTTCTTGAAAATCTTTCGTGATAAATTGGGGGTCATCTTATACATGGGTTAATGCGGTAAGTAAGCAAGGGCTGATGGAGCTGCGGCAGTAGCAGGGGACGGAGGCAAAGGGGCCGCTTGCCCGCTCTTCTCAGTTTAGGAAGAGTACATGGTGAGTCCTCTACAAACTTACAAAAGATACTCAACAACTGTTTTTGCAATTTCCCAAAAAAATCCCAACTTTCTTAATTTTTAAATTTCTTAATTTGGCGCTCCCCAAAATACACGGAAAAATACGGTATTTACCAGGAAATCAATATGACCTATGTTCACTTTCATTCTTTTCAAACTGAATCAGGAGCTTTATAGGCTTCAAAGAGTTTGTATAAAAATACTTAACAGCTATTGCCTCTCCATCTTCCCAAACCTGTGGCTAATGTATGCAGAAGGAAGAATGAGACGACAATCGGAGGAGGCGGTGCCTGCAGACAGCTCCCATGGCAGCTGACTCCATGAGATCTAGAAGGGGGCATCAGAAGGTCACTTCCCACTGACCCCTCCTGCAGGATCATGTTCCCTAACCCCTGTAAGTTTTCCATTGTTCTTTCTACCACCCCCGAATTCCAGTACTTAGTTGCTCTGACTGGTCATCCTGGTTGCTTATTTTCTCTCTCTCTTCATGTTGCCTATTTCTGACCTTCAGTTGCGATGTGTGGTTAATGATGCTCAGGCAGTGACGTCTGATAACCTCAGGTACCACAGCATTGTGCAAGCTAGGTTTGGGAATCGGAGCAGTGTGGGCTTCACCACATGCTTCCTTTGGAGGCCTGCTTGACAGCACAGGTGTATTGTGTTCAGCTAAGACAGATCTATGAGCAACACTGCACTGAACTGGAGGAATTAAAAATGCTACCTACCACAAGTTTCTTGATCCAGCAAGATGGTGGAGGCAATGCTCATAGTTTCATTGCTTCCAGGATCCCTAGTCTCCCCTCTACAAAGGCAAGGTAGCCATACAGTGGGAAGATGAGTGGCACCACAGAAAGTATGAGCACTAATTTCTCTCATAAAATTGCATGTAGCACTGCATTCTATAAAAAATAGAGCAAAGTATACTACAGTATATGGACATTGTTAGAATGGGATCAAAACCTGCCCCCAAACATTGGAGTGTCAGGAATAGGGACATATTTGTCTCCTGCAGAGACCATGGAATAAAATAAGGGGTGGTATCCAACTAAAAACTTCTGCTAGCGCAAGGACTTTTGGCCATGCAATAAAACTTACTCTCCCTCTCCTCTCCCCACATATCCTCCTTAAATCTGTTCTGGGGGTTCCCTCAGTCCTTCAGAACAGATGTAGGGAGGGAGCAGGAGGAGAGGAGTGGGAGGGAAGCTCCACTGAACAGGCAGAAGTCCTTGCACTCAGGGAAAAATATGGTTAGGCACTGCCCAGGGGTTGAACCATTTACAGGGTCCAGTGGGTGGGTGGCTTTTTTCAACTCTACTGTGAGCAGTTGGGGGAACAATGTGCCTATGTGTGATTCTTTACCATCTTCCTCAGAAGAAAATGACAGTCTTTCGCCTCAAGCGAGAACTTTAAAGGGGTTCCCTCAGGGTCTGTGTTGGAGTAGAGGCAAACACTATCTATTGAACAGACTTGTCTCTGATGGCAGAGTTCCCAGTGTATGGATGGGGCGAAGGGGGGCTGCTACTAATGTCAGAGGTACAACGGTATACCAGTGTAGTTAGCCCTTAAAAGATGTTGTTGCCTAGGTAAGTCACACCAATCCTTGCCTCTGTATATCCAGTTCTGTGTAGCAGAAACTCCTTTCTGCAGAGCTGCACATTGCTATTATACAAGGCAATGGTGGCTCATCAGCAAAACAGCCCTGCTGCATTGGAAATACATCACCTTATAATGCCAGGGAAATGCTACAGTTCGTGACATTGCAATGATGTGCAGTTCATGTATACTGCATTCTGCTTCACCTGCTCATTCAGTCAAATCATACATTAGGTTAACTTAATATCTCAGGAAGTATAAAATATTCTGCCCATTCACCGCATCAAACATAAGAGAATTAGCAGTACAACTGGATATTTTGTACCCCTGCCAGAAATAACACACTGAAGGAACCCAAGTACAACAAAAACCTATTTAAGCACTGTTAAAACGAAAGGTTGTAACTTCAGTATTTTTTAATTAACTCATTAGCCCATTATAACACATAAAGGGGAATGTTTTCTCACCTGAGGCAGGTGTAACTGAAGTCCTTCACTAGGAATAGGTTGGTGAGATGGTGTTTGATCCAACTGCATGTTAAACAAGGATGCAAGAGCTGACTGAGCAGCCCGTGCTTTTGCAAGTTTTTTGTTTCTTCCAGATCCTTCAAACGTTTGGCCATCCACTGACACAGCCATTACAAAATTCTTAGCGTGACTCTCTCCACTTTCTGAGAGAAATTCATACTTTAAGCCTGGTCGAAGCTCATTCAGTATCATGACTGGATTCTTCCCACTTGTTGAGGGGTATGGCGATGGAGTAGGGAGAGACGACTGTACAAGGCTACAGGCCGCAGAAGATGACAAATTATAGTCTGCACTGGAGCTAAAGGAACCATCTCCGTTGGAATCCAGATAAAAGGAAAGATCAGACTGGGCGGGGTTTTCAAAGCCATTGAAGAGGGTATCTGGGAAATCTGCCTGATCAGAGGTGAAGTCCGTATTTACGGAAAGAGTTCTTCCCATGGCAAGATGTGCTTCGGAAGCATTTGGAAACTGAACAAAGGACCTCAGGGCCTTCTCAGCTGCATGGAGCTTGGCTTTCTTTTTTGTAGGGCCGGAGCCTTCAAAGAGCTGCCCATTAACCTCTACTGCCATCACAAAAATAGGGGCATGAACGGGTCCAGTTTGGGAGAGAAGCTTGTACTGCAAGCCAGGCTTGATTTCATTCAGCTGCATGAGAGCATTTTTGGGCAAGACCGGCCCTGGTGTTTTCTTCCTTTTCTTTGTGCGGAACTTGGCGTGGCCATTGCTTCCCTCTTCCAAGGGTCGTTTCCTGCTGCCAGCGCCACCACCATTGGAGAGCTGGTTCCCCTCTCCGGCGCCTTGCACACTCCCATCTTTAGGTGAAATGTTGTCCATGTTGCGGTTCTCTTTAACATCAATGCTGCCTGAACCTGTGGTGCCCAGAAAGAGTAACTTACAATGCCTTCGTTGCAGGACCTTGTAAATGTAAAATTTACAGATTCCTTTATCTATCTTTGCAACTGGTTAAGTGATGTGTGCTCAAATATTAATATCTTTATTAGGTGTAATAGGCAACTCAGAAACATACACTGAGTAAATATTCAGACATCTGATATTGGCATATGCTGATAAAAAGTTTTAATTCTGCACCAAAACACCTATTAGTATTTATATGTTAAATTACCCTCCCTAATTCTAAAACAAAAATAAATGAGCCAGTAACTGCCAAAATGTTGTAACCCCAATTTACATTCATTTAATATCCAATTAACCTCAAACATCAGAATCCACAGGGCAATCACTTAAGATTATCTATGCAGGTAATATCAGGCACCTGCTCATCTGTATATTGAGGAAGATCCCTCTTCCTTTGAAAAAAATGACTAACTCAATGCATCTTATTGAGAAAAGAAGAGTATACTATTTCTTGCCTGCAAACATTGAAGTTATTGACTTATACAGTAAAACCTGCTTTGTGCTTTATGTGGTATTCATGTTACACGGGTGCTCCAGAGCAGTCAACTCCAGAAGTAAGCTGAATGCAGGATCGCTGTTTAAACAAAGGGCTGGTTTACAGGTGACACTAAAGAATGAAGTTTCTAAACCAGAAACTTCAAATCACAGGTTAAGAACCAGGCTTGTTTAACTAATCCAGCCATAGGCAAACTCGGCCCTCCAGATGTTTTGGGACTACAATTCCCATCATCCCTGACCACTGGTCCTGTTAACTAGGGATCATGGGATTTGTAGGCCAAAAATATCTGGAGGGCCGAGTTTGCCTATGCCTGAACTAATCAGAACTTGTTTTAAACTACAGTCTAAACCAGGATATTTTGAAAATAAACGCTGCCAAGTCCTTCTGCCAGCCATGCAAGAGGAGAAGGAAGCTCAGACGCATTCCAATTTGTGCACCTAGGGCTAAAGCATGGTTTAGCATTATGTGCACCATAGCCCTGTCTGTGGTTAGCTGAGTAAGGGAAACTGAAAGTAAAGGCTCCCAAAGTCCTCCTCCCAGCCCATGCGCAGAGTGCTCCATGGTGAAACGTTACATCTGAATGCAGTGAATATGCGGAAGGCAAATTGGGTGAACATGTTCTCTAAAGACATTGAGGGAACAAGAACATGGCAGAAAGCCAAGTCCCTGACACTGAGTGCTCACAGGCATTTGACGCCTGCATGCGTGGAAGTCCCTTCACCTTGATTCTGAATGTGCAGCTGCCAGAGGGCAGACCAGAAGACAGTGGCATGCTGGAACAGCCTCATGTGCTGGGGGGATGTTTGAAGCAGGTTACTGAAACACCCTTAAATTCATATCCCTGAATATACAGCGGGCATCTTTCTTATAAACCCACCATCATGTAGCAGGTAAACATATTCTAAGTAAATAGTATTTACTTTATGACATTTACATTTCTAAACACAAATCCCAACATATGCAGTGGAGTTCTCCGTTATAATCTCACTGTCATGTAATGTGCAAAGGTGTTCCAATTAAGAGATTTTGTAGTGGACTTAAAGATAAGATAGATCTATCTATTTGTAGCTTTCAGCATCCATCTGAAGGTACAAACCTGCGGGGATGGAACAGTAAAATAGGGTCTTTAAAAACCCCAGCCTCCACCCCAACCCCATGACACAAAGGTGCTGTAGAAGGATGCACACAGACATGTCTTTCATGTCACTGGTAGGAGAGGATACTTTTCTTTCAGCTCAATTCTCCCACCCCATGATTGCTTCACCACCAAAGTTGGGCCCAAGCCCACTGCAATAATCAATTATTGGAATCCACCCCACCCCCCAGAAAACAAATTCTCATACCTTGTTCATCAGCAATTATATGCCATTTCCTATTGGAACCCCCTACTGTTACAAACTGCTGCTCAGCCACAGTCACATATAAAGCTACTAAATAAATAAACAAGACCCTACTTTGAAGCAGGTAGATGGAATATGTAAACTTCAAATTCTAAAAGACTAGAATTCCAACTGTCCTACTAACCAACTAGGCACCTTATCATAAATACAGGCAATCTTCATTTTGCGCGGGGCTACATTCCAGATCCCTGCGCATGTCGGCGGGGCCCGCGTAAAGCGTTCTGCCCCGTCCTCATTCCACCCTTTTAGTGACGTTCTAGGGTCACTTCCAGGTTGGGCTCCGTGCATGTGTGAGCGATTGCGTGTCAGTCGGGAGTTGCCTGTATTAAACATAAAACTTTTCAAGAGCTGTATATTCAGAATGTTAAAAAAAAGGTTATTGGGGGCAGTAAACTTATTTGACTATATTAAAATACTTATCTGAACATTACATTAGATAGACATAATACTTTTAAACACTGATGCCTTCGTAGTAATACAGAAATTCAATTTTCTAAACACTTTGTTACAAATGGCAAGCTTCTTTAAATATGCCAAACATGAAGCAATACAATTAAACATAAAATAAATTCTACTTTGCCGAAGAACCCCACCCAATCTCAGATGCCTATAATATATTCACACCATTGAGGAGGCATGATTAAGATTCAAAATTTGCTGCTCTGGAAAGTATATTTAAATTTGTGTTAAATCCTACAATTAAAAGCACACAGACACCACTTCACCCAGTTGACAAAGTTGATGGAACAGTTATTAAATTTTCATTTATAACATCCTCCAGCAAAAGCTCGATAAGTTACTCCTTTCGGTGCTCAAAATAACAGAAAATTAAAAGAGAGTGGATAGAAACATACAGGTTAAAAAGAGAAGAAATAAATGTAAAATAGTGGCAAATAAAATGAAAGGAATCAATAGTTTTTCATATTTTTAAGAACTATTTCCTTTGAAACACGTTCTGTTATATCTTAAATTTTACCTCAAATAGAAAATTTTATATGTGTACAGACATAGCCTTTTCAGAGCAGTTACATCTGCACAAAATGCTATTAAGCACACAGTTGATATTATTTGCAACATAGCAATAGCAGCAGATCAGACATGCAGATTTATTCCACCTTGAGGGAATAAATTTAAGACTGATGTGTAAGGTGATGATCCTAGAGACACACATTTGCAAGTAACCTCCCCCTTCAAGCATACATGATCGGAACCAGATTAACAAGCAATTCAGTTCCTTAGAGAAATTTATAAAATAGATTGTTCAAGATGCAGGCTTTTCGTTAACCAGTCCTGAAATGATGAAGACAGAACATTCGGAAAAAGGGCTAGTCCTTGAAAGAAGCTAAGGAACATAAATACCCAGCCTGTTGAAATATTTGCTCTTGAAAATCATTTTCCAATTAAGCATAAACTTCCATTTGAAAACTATAAATTCAAACATTATAGGTTTCAGTTTTTTTAAGTCCACTGCTCCTTCTTTTCTTTCTTATTAAGTGCTGAGGCTTTCAAAAATGCTTAGCCGCACACTTTCTTTCCAAAAAGGAGCTTTTGTGAATTTTTGGGCATTTGATTTGCAAGCAGGGCAAAATTAATTGCCAGAGCTCTAGTGTCAAATCACTAAAATGACAGCATAACTGTATGATGTTTTCAAACAGTTCATGTGGGTTTTTTGGGGCACATCCCATCCTACACACTTCCTCTTTCTTTATGAGTTATTGTTCGGGCCTTTAGATCCTTAAATAGAAGACAAGTGATTTGCAAAATGTGGTACTGAATTAATCAGGAGCAGTCTATGAAAATGTCATATAAATGAAGATAGTCATTTTAAAAACACAAAGTGTGGGAAATACTTTTGGTATTTCTCATTTCATCAACTCAAGAGCAATATGCATAGCACACACATCATCCACAGTCTTCAATCATACAAAGATGTGATTCTTTATGTATTCAATGACCAAAATGCGAAGAGCTATTGAGCGGCAATGGCTAGCAAGATTTTTTACTTTTATATTTAGAACAGTTAGCATTTAGTCATAGAATCGCAGAATTGTTCTCTTCATTTCAGAGTACTATGTGTACAATGCACAGGCCGCAAACTCCCTGGGTTTGTAGAATTAATTGTGTGGTTCTTTGGATCTTCATCAGTATATTTTTGCTCTCTCTTGTATTGTACAGACAAATAAAATGCAAAAAGGGGAATTATCCCCCCAAGAGAAAGACTCAGGCTGGAGATTTGACTTTTTCAGAAAGTCAAAAATGGCATGGTGGAGACAGGATTGCTATGGTATAAACAATTATGCAACATTTGTTGGTGGCAGAAAGAGGTATACAATTTCCGGAGAGGTTGTCCTGTTAGTCTCTTGCAGACAAAACAATGAGTCTTGTGGCACCTTAAGGATCAACCAATTTATTACGGCATGACCTTTTGTGGAGGGCAGTCCACTTCATCAGATGAATGAAGTGCATATATGATAAAATGCTGACACTCTGCTCCAGTGCCACCAAGTAGGGTAGCTCACTGGCAACAGGCACACACTCATGTTAATTGCCACTACCTGCTTGTCGCCTAAGCCAGGGCTTGCGGGAGTCCTACTGACATATGGAGTCTTCTCAGAAGTAGGGAACTCCCCTCCCAATCTCCCATCCACTTTAGCCCAGTAACACATCTCAAACATCAAAGCAACATGGGGGCACAGTACTTGTGTTCAGAAACCCATACAGTCAACAAATCAAAAGGAGTATTATACACTATATGAGAATATTGGTCTATCAACAACTGGGCAAACCAGGCCATGTGTTAAACATGCTTTCCTTCTTTTTCACATATGCTCATCTGTATCAGGCTTCTCCAACCTGGAAGGCTGATATACATCAGAAGCAAGGGAGGTGCCTGACCTATGGTTGCAACTATGCCATACTTCCACAAGAAGGAAAATGCTAGCTAAAATGTTCCCAGAATAAAAAGAGAGAAACAATCATGACATTATTCACAGCTGTTGAAAAGTGCTATGGTCTTTAAAATGGCTAAAACCAGCCAAAAAACCAAAGGGGTATAAAAACCCACCTCGTGATCCCAAATGATACTGAAAATATGGTGTTACTGAAGTCTGGCTGGTTTCACAAAACCATTGCAGGTGCACATTTTAATGACATGCCCAGGCATTGAGCACAAATACTTTAGCACTTAGTAGTAAAGGCAGATAAGAAGGGATCGTTAACCCTTATACTTTTGGCAGGAAATTCACATATGCATCCATGAAAAATTGCTACCTTGTCTGCTGTGGTAGGTAAGCAGGAACCAGGTATCAATGCACATTACCCAGGAACATGTATTCTAATGGTAGTGAAGATCTGCTATGACATCAGTCCTATAGCCAACATTCTTAGATATCCTAGAAACTGCATTTTAAAGTGAAAACTGACTTAAAGGAACGGAGGATGAAAGTTAGGAAGGTCAACAATAAAATAAAAAGGTGTGACTCAGTGACCACAGAAATTTAAGCAAGACTATGCACATCTATTCAAAAGTAAACCACATCAAATACAGTTAGGCTTACTCTCAGGAAACTGTCTAGGACTACCACCTTGGGCTTAACTTAGTGGGGCTTAGTTCTGAGTAAACATGCATACCGTTGGGCCTGCACACCCACTGAAGACAACAGCTCCTAAGCACATGAAGCATTTAAAACTTATTAATTTCAGTGGTAATTCAGTATTCTTTTTCCAGGACTGTACAAATTATTATAACATAATTCTTTCCATAGAATAAAAGTAGGGAACTCCTCTGAATGTCAGGCGGGATTAGAAGCAAAAGGTGACTGACTTGAAAAGGGCAAGCACTAAGCAGCTGCAGAAACAGTAATGGGTTTAGCACTGTATAACATGAACATCTTACTCATATTCTCTTCATCATCTATGTCCATTGTGAAAAAGTTCTTCAGCCTCTAGACTGGTGTAGAGTTTCCTTCTGGAAGACAAAATGTGGAATCTTAGTTATCTGTATATTTTGAATGTTTCAGCTTGCGTGATTAAGATGTCTGAGAATTAGACCAAAGTAGCTAATTTTCCAATTTACCTCTGACCTGTTTTTATCCAGCTTGAAGAATATATTATGTATCCCACACTTTCTTAAAAACAAGGGGTAGGGTTTTTTCTACATGAGATTTCCCCATTTTTATCCTAATAAAAGCTCTGAGGTAGAAACTGACTGAGTGGGGATTTGTACTCAGAGATTTCTGGTGGAAGATTATAACCATTAAGGAAGGGGCAGCTAACCATCTCCAGACCAAGGCCACAATGAACCACAGCCAGCTTTCTGGAGGCTGAAGTGGGGGTGGCAAGAATGGCTGTTAGCTGCCTTCTAAAAGGGGATGCACTGGAACTGTCATATACAGTGGTACCTCGGGTTACATACGCTTCAGGTTACATACCCTTCAGGTTACAGACTCCGCTAACCCAGAAATAGTGCTTCAGGTTAAGAACTTTGCTTCAGGATGAGAACAGAAATCGTGCTTGGGCGGCGTGGCGGCAGCAGGAGGCCCCATTAGCTAAAGTGGTGCTTCAGGTTAAGAACAGTTTCAGGTTAAGTACAGACCTCCGGAACGAATTAAGTACTTAACCCGAGGTACCACTGTGTGTGTGTGTGTGTGTGTGTGTACACACACACACCACAACAATGGAAGCATCATTTAAATAAATAAATAAAGACAACAGGGGAAGGGGGGGCACAAAATCACATTTGGGTGGACAGATATAGCCCACAGGCCACAGGTTAGCAACTCCTACACTATACCAAGCAGATTGCATGATCAGCCCAGAGCTACACTGCCTGCTTTCCTAATTCTTGGCCACTTCCTAATTTGGCCACTGCTGCCAAATGTGTGACTTTTGAATCTCTGAATCTCCCGATCATTATCTGATGTTGAAAAATACATACATTAAAGACAATTAGCAATATATCACATCCATACTGGGTACTTTCTTGTCATATGCGGCAAGATGCCAACTATGCCTATCCTTGGTTGTTTAGAACAGTATTTTTATTGTATTTTCAATAAAGTGCAGCTAAAGAAAAACAGTCCATTCGCAGAGGTTATTACAAAGCATACATAGCTTGATACACAGAAGAGATAGGCTTGGAATCACATAAAGGCAGGGGGAGAAATAAAAAGGTCAGTTTGCCTTTTTCAAGTAGTAGACTCCCAGTCTGGAAGGACAGGGGTGTCTGCTCTGCACACACATAAAGCATCCTCATGCAAATTTCTGTATTTTGCTTTAAGATGTACTGTTCCTGTGTCTATATTTCACACTGCATTGAAAAAAGTAAATCTTTTTATGCTCAAGTAAAAGACTGGTCTGATTATTAGTGAAAAGGGGAGAGGAAGGGTAGCAAATCCCAGGTGCCCAGATAGGATTCCAAATAGGCTTAACAGCCTTATTCCCTGCTCTATTGCTGTGCAAACTATTAAACTCTACTGCAAAAGGCTTTAAAGAGACAGTCAAGCCTCACAGATTTGAATGTAGGTCCATTCAAAGTTATCTAAGGATGTCCAGTGAAATGAGTGCTGCAGAGGTTTTTGAATGCTGACAAATTTTTATCACACTTAGTATCCTATGGACAGAGTCACTTATATGATGTCTCAGCATAAAGTCAACTTTATATGTATGAATACATGTTGCAAAGAAAGTGATTTAATTTTGTTGCCAAGGGAGCAGATAAAACTTTTTCCGCCTGACTGACTACTGACCTAATTCTGCAGCCTTGCATTCAAACTGTGCTCAGAATCGTTTCTGCTTAAGAATAGCAACCCTGAGTGTCTAGGGGGCAACATGAGTAAAACATTATTTATCTTTACAGTCGAAAGCTCTTCTGTAGCTTGCCCCTTACACTTTCAAAATATATTTTCTTATACTACCTATGCTAGTTAAAGGTAAAGGGACCCCTGGCCATTAGGTCCAGTTGTGCCCAACTCTGGGGTTGCAGCACTCATCTCACTTTATTGGCCGAAGGAGCCGGCGTACAGCTTCCGGGTCATGTGGCCAGCATGACTAAGCCACTTCTGGCAAACCAGAGCAGCAAACAGAAACGCCATTTACCTTCCCGCCGAAGCGGTACCTATTTATCTACTTGCACTTCGTGCTTTCGAACTGCTAGGTTGGCAGGAACCTATGCTAATTAGTTGAGGTAATTAGTTGAGGTAATTGCAGTTCCAGTGTCTAATTGCATCAAAAGTTATATTGTTGTTAAAATGATTGAATTGCTTAGTGATTATGATTTCTGTTGCCTTTTCCATCTATGAGGTCACCACATTTTACATCCCAACATAACAGATTCATGTGTCTTATTTATAGCTAACCATGAGCCTCAGCATGCCAAGGCAACCTTAAATGGATTTTAAAAACACCGTGCTAGATGATAAATGACAGCACTGAGTTCTATAAAGATATGTCAAACATTAAGTAAACAAAATATGCACAGTACTCTTTAAAAATTTATGGGTGGTATTCATTTACTTAGAGTAGACAAAATGAAATTAATGGGCCTAAATTAGTCATGTTCACTCATTTCAATGCATCTATTCTGAGTAAAACTTAGTTGAATGCAATCCTATACCTATTTAAATAGAAATCACTAAAAAAGCATTTTTATCAATATGAAAAAGCATAATGTGTCCTTAAAGTAGAAGGAGGATTTCTCATGTATGTTTTGGTATAGATACCCCTTGAAGAGTCACAAAGCTATTTGGCATAGTTAAATAATAATAATATTTGCTACACCATTACACAATAGTTAATGAACAATGGCATGACCGGCAACTCATATTCTGCTATTTTATAAATCTCATTATTGTCATTTTCTCTCCATGAAAATCCAGCGTGGAACGCTTCCAGGAAAGTCAGGGTCTTCTGGTTGACAGGCTACCTGATGACTACATGAAACTAGCATAGGATTCTGGAACTAAGGATGGATGAACGTGTCAATTTCTGTTTCTCTTAGTTTCTAGTTTTTCCAATCTTAATTTCAGTTCCACAACAGTCTGCAATTTCTTTTGGGGGGGGTGTGTGTGATGAAATCCTCATGAAAATTCATCAGCATTTTAGTGTAGATTTAAGAAGACAAGAATAGCCAATGGCCCACCTCGTCTAGCATCCTGTTCTCAGAGTGGCCAATGAGATGCCTGTGGGAAACCAGCGAGAAGAACATGAGTGCAAGAGCGGCCCTCTCCACTTCCTCCTTTCCAGCAACTGGTATTCAGAAACACTGCTGCCTCCAACTGTGGAGGCAGAGAATAGCCATCCCGCCTAGTAGCCACTGATAGTCCTTTCCTCGTGAATTTCTCTTACAATACACATTTTTGCAAAGCAATTTCCCCTAATACAATGTGTTTCGGTATATTATTTTCACTAATATATGCACAAGTTACCCTAATATATACATTTTGTACACATTGCTTGGCTGGAGAGCTGCACTGAAAAATTCAGAGAAGTGCCCTTTTCAAAGCTGGGCCGAGTTTTGGTTTGTTTTTTGTTTCAGAAAGTGTGGATTTTGCAAGTTTGCCTTTAAATGTAAACTGAATCCAATTTATTCCCAATCCCTGTTTGTAGGTGTGATTCCTCAAAATGGTTGCTTGGTGAGACCAGAATCCATGTATACATGATAAGTTATTCTGCCTACTGACAGGGACACATAACATAATAAAACAACACAAGACTAACCCTAGAAACTGTCAGTAATGATGCCAAATCTGGTTTCCAAACCTATCTACCAGGAGTGCAAACTCACTGCTGGGAAAGGAGAAACTACTGTAGAATCTTATCATCATTTAAAGAAGTTCTTACCTGTCCTAATGGTTGCTTACCTTCTCTGAGTATAAATGCCCACACAGGTCTTCAACCTAGGAAGAAATACAATACTTTTAGAATCTAAAGGAGAATGCAACACAAGTTGAATGAATGAAAGAGGCACAGTCAAATTTGTGTGATTATATAGGGTTGCCATACATCTGGACATATCCGGAATACTGCAACCGCAAGCAGTGTCTGGTTGGAAATCGACGAAAGGTCCATGTCAGGGAACTGCCATCAGTGCCGGAGGGAGAGAGCAAGCTCCAGAGGGATCCCAGAGAGCGTCCCGGGATTGGGAGAGGCAGCCCATCTTCTGGGGAAGGGAATCAGCTTAGCTCCAGTGGAGAAGGGGGGCAGATGGGGGAATCAGAGAGGCGGTCACATGACTCCTTGCCGGGGACAAGCGGGGAAAGGAAGGGTCCTCCGCTGCCTACGCCCTCCTTGCGCAGAAGGCTTCCGCGCAGGGAGAGTAGGAGGAGACTGGGCGTCAAAGAATTTCTTTGCTGGAAGAAGTTTAAGAAACACCCACTGACGGATTCTGGCAGTGATTGAGACAGCCACGGGTGAGTGGCTGTCCGGACAGAAAAGGTTCACTCAGCCAACCCAGACAGGTGTTGGCACAGGCTTACGCACGAGCAACCCCTAGAACCATTACAGTCCAGGAAAATCCGGACGTATGGCAGCCCACGTCAGCAGTGTCATTTTTGCCAACAACTTTGGCCAAAAAAAGCAACAAACTTTTCTGTCCAGATTTTCACTTTCTGAAATATGGCAACCCTAGATTACTTTCATGATAATGCATTACTTAAGTATTTATTCTTTAGAAGCAGGTATTTGGTAGCATGATAGGTATGGCGGGTGGGGTGGGGGAGAAGAGTTCTATGATCTCTAGTCTGTTGCTGCTGGATAATGGAAGAGTGGTTCTTTTATTACCGAAACTGTGTCCCAACACCACAATTTGTAGCTTGCCCTGCATTTGACTCGGGTGCATCATCTTCCCTCCTCTTGTGGAACCCACAGCTCAGATCTCACAGACACCACATACCTGAGTTGCACCACTTCATTCTTACATCATTGAATACAGTGGTACCTCAGGTTACATACGCTTCAGGTTACAGACTCCGCTAACCCAGAAATAGTGCTTCAGGTTAAGAACTTTGCTTCAGGATGAGAACAGAAATAGTGTGGCGGCGGCGCAGCCACAGCAGGAGGCCCCATTAGCTAAAGTGGTGCTTCAGGTTAAGAACAGTTTCAGGTTAAGAACGGACCTCCGGAACAAATTAAGTACTTAACCTGAGGTACCACTGTATGCTTCCATACACAAATATTTCCTGCATACAGAAAGCTACCATAGCAGAGAAAAGGCTGAGCTAGCACACTTTTTCCTGGTATACTAGCTTTGTATCCAAGGTTATCATACCACCTTCAATATATTTTTATTAGGACCCATCAAAATATCACAAAATTGTGAGCAAATTCCAGTTTTCCAGGGCTCTTTATCAAGTCATATGTTGAACAAAGAAACTGGGTGGGTAGAGAGAGAGAAAGTATGGGGTTTTTATTTCCAAGTCAGCAGTTCTTAAGGTGGGGTGTCAACAGTGTCATGTAAACATAACTGGATTTTATTTTAAAAACAGAAAACATTCACTGCAGTCATAGAATCATACAGTTGGAAGGGACCCGAAGAGCCATTTAGCCTGACCCCCTGCACTGCAAATATTAGAAGTTGAAATTATACATATGCACAGACTTCCCCCCTATATCTGGGGTGTTCTGTATGATCTGTAGGTGCACAGTATCCTTGGGCTGCCAGAGACCAACTTGCACAGTCAACAAAACTGCACCAGCATAAGGCCTTGACCCATGTTGGTGGCACCCTACTTGCTTCTCTTCAGTCTGGGCCTTACTAGATGGTGGGGAGGGGAAAACGTGAGCTGTGTGCCGCATGTTCTGAGCTAGTTTCCCTCACTAATTCCCAATAAAACTTTTAAACAGTAAGGCTAGTTACTCCTTTGCAGCTTAAACAAGCACAAAGGGGAAAGTGGAATGAGCTCAGCTTGAATGACATACCGTACTGGCCCAAATATAAGATGCACCCCCAAATAAGCCGCACCTTTAAAATTGAAGGGGGGGAGACAATACCCAGGCTGCTGGGGGGGGAGCCGCACCGCTTTGCTGGTGGCCTTCCCCTCCTCCCCCACCCCCACGGCTCCAGGAAGGGTTGGGAGTGGTGAGCAGGCTGCGCACCATTGCCCCGCGCTCCTGAGCTGCTGTTGCAACTCCCCCCCCCCCAGAAAGCAGCCTGGGAGCATGGGGCAATGGCGCGCAGCCCGCCCATTGCCTCCAAGCCTCCCCAGAGCCATTGGGGGAAAGGGAAGGTCGCGAATATAAGTTTCACTTTAACTTTTAGCTGTCAGTATTTGGAGAAAAAGTGAAGCTTTTATTCGGGCCAATACTGTATTACCTGTAAGGGGAAATGGACGGATAAAGAAAGCAAAACATATGCAACCAATTACGCATCTCTCCATCTTGTCTTTGTCTCTCAGTAGAATACTATTCAATACAAATTACCATCCCATCCCCCCCAAAAAACAAAACCAAGAGCAAGTTTGTTTGTGCAGGTTGAGAACCCTGTGGGCCTGCCTGCTTCTCCATTAACTTTATCACCCATATTTCCGAGAAGAGAGACAGACACATTCTCTTGCCCAACAAACACTCTGGTTTCCAGAAGGGCAGACATGTTAGATTGTTGCAACAAAAAAGGAGGAGGATCTTTTGTTATAGCAGAAGCTTTTGTGGACTAGAATCCACCGTAAAATGCATGAAGTTGTCCGCAGCTGGCAAAGGAGCTTACATTTGTCTCTACAGTGAGGTGTGTACCTAACATGCCAATTCATGCACCTAATGAAATACACGGTCCTCAAAAGTTTATGCCATACTAAGTTTGTTAGTTTTAAAGATGGCAACTAACTCCTTATTTTGTTCATTCTGCTCTCCTCTACAAAGCTTGGAGGTTTTTTAAGAATCATAAAAAGTACAATCATACCTTGGCTCTCGAACGGAATCCGTTCCAGAAGTCCATTCAACTTCCGAAAATGTTCGAAAACCAAGCAGCAGCTTCTGATTGGCTGCAGGAGCTTCCTGCACTCAATCAGAAGCCCCATCAGATGTTCGGGTTCCAAATAACATTTGCAAACAGCAACACTCACTTCCGGGTTTGCGGTGTTCAGGAGCCAAAACGTTCAAGTCACAAGGCGTTTGACAAACAAGGTATCACTTGACTGTAAAGGGAAACAAAAGGGGGGTTCAAATATATATCATTTGTAGCCAGAAGATGGTGCTGCTGTTGCAGTAAAAATCACCCACGTGATTCAGACCTGTCAAAGAATAGAGCACTGTACTACATTGGTAGAAAAAGGGAATGTAAATGCCTTAACGGGTCAACAAGACCGCCTTTACACTTGTGCGTAAAATTCTAATAGTCATCTTAATTAACTACTAGAAACAAAAGGAATAGCCAAATCCAAATCTTCTTTAACCCAAATCCATCAATTATACAAAAACATAAATCACTCAGAGCATGATTTAAAACAGCACAACCAACCTTACACATTACATAGTACTGTTAAACAGCAGCATATTACAAAGAAGTGAAATGCTACATTTATAACTTAACTCAAACCCCATGTTATCTGGCTTTATTCCCTCCCCACTTCCATGGTCCTGAATTTTGCTGGGCCAATTCCATTTTTTAATAGAACTATGACAAGGAAGCTGGCAGAATCAAATACGCTCCTAAGGGTCTGGCTCGTCAGCAGAAAGACCAGCAGGTCCGCTTTGTCCCCAACCCCTTTAATAGTTCCAGTGGTGTACAGAGCTCAAAAACTAAAGGAAGGCATACTTGGAGCAGTGTATTTTTTGATTAACCATGTGTCAATCATCACAATTTTATAATAAGGAGGGATTAAAAAATACAATACTTTGGGCACCTCATGAGAAGAGAGGACTCCCTGGAAAAGACCCTGATGCTGGGAAAGATTGAGGGCACAAGTAGAAGGGGACGACAGAGGGCGAGATGGTTGGATGGTGTTCTTAAAGCTACCAGCATGAGTTTGACCAAACTGTGGGAGGCAGTGGAAGACAGGAGTGCCTGGCATGTCTGGTCCATGGGGTCACGAAGAGTCGGACACGACTAAACGACTAAACAATAACAACAGCAACAAATACAAATACAGTGCTGAAAGGACACAAAACCCTAGAGAAATACCTTGAGTGCTTTCATACAAAACTGCGAATGAGGGAGACCCTCGCCCATCATCCATCTCTGGTTGCCCTTCTCCTTCCTCCCACCATTCCATCCTTGCTCTCCAAAGATAACATTACTTTGCTCATCCTTAAGGCTGATAAAATGAGGAAACACCTATCTGCCACCAACACACAGTGTACCTGAACCCATGGTTCTAGATTAGAAAGCAACAAAGCATGCTTTCCATGCTTCTTCTCAGCGCAGCTAGCAAAACAAAAACAGATCTGTTCTAAGACTGGCATAACAGCAGCATGAGTTTCCATGTGCCTCTTTCTCTGCCTCCCTTTTGACTTAAACAGGCTGCAGCACTTAAGATAAAAAGGGGAAACACGATGAGCAGTCAGAAAGGCAGCATCTAGATATCCTTCCCTCCCACCCTTTGCTCTGCAATTCAAGTGCTCCTCCAGCTGCACACCAAAGGGATTTCTCCCACATTTAAGATTCAGAGATTATATTGTTATCCTGAGCTGCCGCCCACAAACTAAAAAACAGCAAATAATAGGAAACCAATTTTAATAACATTTTTATATGTCAAAAACAGAAGCAGTCAACTGGTGGCTCATCAGCTTTATCTGATCCCCAAGCAATTTTATCTGGTGCCTGATGTTCCTACTATACAGGGCCAGCAAAAAGCATTTTATGGCTTGAAGCAAAGGATCAAATAGTGCTTCCTTTCTGCCCCATCCCCTGCCAAAACAACCTCACACACATTTTGGCCTGATAAAGCTGTTCCTAACAAGTTGATGCAGAATGTGAACTCTGGAAATCCACCAAAACCCATTTCCTTATTATTAAAATCTGATGTCTTTACTGAGCTGAGCTCCTGGCCCTAAAAACAGGCCAAAGTGTGCAAAAAAGGGATACTTGAACCACCTAAGACTCTCCCCTGGTGGATCATAACACAACATCCAACTAGTCCTGTGCCAATCATGAAAATGCAAGTGCAAATTACGTCCCACCCAGGCAGAAGCAGCCAAACTCCAAACTCCTGCTTCCCATCCTCCCACCCTATGGAGAGAGCCATGGTGGCTGCTTGAGTGGGTGTGCTCTGGCAACACTGTGTATACTGTGATGCAGAAGGCTGTTCTGGATAAATACCCTGATATCACTGGATGCCTCTGTGTCTGTATGGCAAATGGGTACCATTGCTGACAGTCCCTGATTGGCAGCCTGTGGCAGAGATGAAGATGCACCTCTTTGCCCTGGCCTTTGAAGGAATATATATATGGACCGACCCTATTCTTATGCTTGTAAATTGTTTTAACTCATTTTAATATTATATTTTCATATTGCTGCAATCCCACCTTTAAACTTTATGGTGAAGTAAGGATTAGAAATCCTACTATTGTGTTACTAATAATAATTCAATCAGACATGGGTGTCTGATCATTCACCATTTTGTTAAGTGCATGTGTTTTAAAGTATTTCCCCTCTCCTATCTCAAGCTAAGCTGACATAGGATCAGGAAGGCTTGCTGCTAACATATAGGTAGTGCACCTGCGAAAAGTTTAGGATTCCTCAGCCCCAATACATAAAGATAATGTTCAGGAGCAAAAACCCATTCTGAGTTGAAGACAGCTATTTTTCAAAGGCTGTGTTACAAATAATATTTATTTCATCTTGTTGCTTTATTTTTCCTCTGAGATTACTGAATCATTACTGGATAGTTTATTGAAAGAAAATTCACAAATGAGAGTTTGAAAGATATTTTAACAGTGCAGTTCTAAACATATGTACTGAAAAGTAAGTGTCACTCATTTCAAAAAGGCTTACTCCCAAGTAAATGAACACAGCCTAAGCACTTAAAATGCATTAAAACATAACTTGATTGTCTTCACTAATTTTTACAGGCTTCACCCTTTGCATGAAATATGCTTTCTATCTGGGCCATGCACCCTAAATTTTGACCAATAAAATTATAAAACAACAGGCACTGGCCCATCTAATTTCTATTTCTTTTCACAGGATTCAGGAAATGCAGCAGAAATAATGTCTCACTGGACTCAAATACCATGTTGGTGCATTGCCGCTTCTCTGTGGTTTATATATCTAATAAATTTGTTCCACGGTCAAACAGCTCTTATTGTTAGAAAGTTCTTCCTAATGTTTAGTATGAATCTCCTTTCTTAGAACTTGAAGCCATTGGTTCGGGTCCTACCCTCCAGAGAAGCAGAAAACAATCTTGCTCTATCTTCCACATGACAGCGCTTGAGATGTTGGAAGAAGGCTCTTATATCTCCTCTCAGTCTCCTCTTTTTCAGGCTAAACATACCCAGTTCCTTCTACTATTCCTCATAAGGCTTGGTTTCCAGACCCTTTACCATCTTGGTTGCCCTCCTCTGCACACATTCCAGCATGTCAATATCCTTCTTAAAATGTCTTTTGTTTTATTTCTGTCCTCCCATATTGACAAAACTTGTCTTAATGTAATATTGAGGGGAGGGAATATAAATGCATATGTCCTCAATATGCATTTGTCATCTTCCATGCCATGACTTTCAACTCAGCTAAACACTAGGCTTCTGATCTAGTTTGGACAAACCAAAATTTACAAATGACAGCATCTAACAAGTGAACAACCCTGCCCACCTGTAAAATTTGGCATGGCAGGGATGGGGAAATAAGAATCTGGTCTGCACCTGAAAAGTTTCCCCACCCGATTTAAATACCGTACTCACCTGGCATCCATACGCAACACAGAAATCTGTGCAGAGTAAGCAGGCTGCCAGCAGAGCAATGGGTCATTCCATCTCTCCTCTGTGTTCATTATAGAACTGAATAAATGTTAGCTAAAGTATGGTGTACTTTGAATGATACAAACCAATAAAGTTTTGCATTTGTCTCTTAGGTAAATGAAGAAATCACTTCTTGCTGTATTGTTGCAGTAAAAAAGCAAGGAATTTTGAGTTTTCAAAGATTCTCCACCCCATTCCCCCCACCAACTGTAAGTATGTTTACATCTTACTAGGTCTGAACTTTCAAACTTCATTTCATGCTTAATTTTTTTTCTTTGAGAAAGGAAGAAAAGGCAGAAGCTACAATCACCAAACAGGAAGTAGCTTACATCCCTCTAGAATCTCCAGCCTGCAGATGACCTTCTGCAGGCAACAGATAATAAGCAATGTATTATATTTTAACAGCTTATGAATAAACGGATATTGTATTTCCTTAAATGATAAAAAATAGGAAAGGAAGAAGGTGACGAAGTAAGAGACTCGGATATCTCAAAACATTTAAAAGGATTCAGGCCACATTCACACCATGACACACTTCTCCTCCAAAGAATTCTGGGAGTTGTGTTTTGTTAAGGGTGATGAGAGTTGTTAGGAAGCCAATTATACCTCCCAGAGCTATAATTTCCAGAGTGGCTTTAACGATCAATCCTTCTTCACAGGGAACTCTGGAAAGTGTAACTCTGTGAGGGAAATAGGGACCTCCTAACAACTTAGTGTGGGACACGGGTGGCACTGTGGTCTAAACCACAAGCTTTGGGCCTGCTGATCAGAAGGTCGGCAGTTCGAATCCCCACGACGGAGTGAGCTCCCGTTGCTGAGTCCCAGCTCCTGCCAACCTAGCACTTCAAAAGCATGTCAAAGTGCAAGTAGATAAATAGGTACCGCTCCGGCGGGAAGGTAAATGGTGTTTCCGTGCGCTGCTCTGGTTCGCCATGCTAGCCACATGACCCGGAAAAACTGTCTGCGGACAAATGTCGGCTCCCTCAGCCAGTAAAGCGAGATGAGTGCCGCAACCTCAGAGTCGTTCGCGACTGGACTTAACTGTCAGGGGTCCTTTACCTTTACCAACGTAGCAACAAACTTGTTCTCAAAGTTCCCAAAATCTGTGGTGGAAGCCATGTTAAGTTGTATCATAGCACTTTAAATGTACAGTATAGTGTGAATGTGGCTGCATGGTTCCTTGTTTGTCAGAGAAGAGAAATGGGCCTGACAAGCAGAATTGCTAAGTCCCACCTATATTTGATGCAACTCAGTATCCCACACTGGTACAGACATTGGGCTACAACCACAAACGTCTCAAAACCAGAAACTCCAGAGTTTGTTCTAACAACAAAAATAGAATCCCGTGGCACCTTAAAGACTAAAGAAGTCTTGTGGCAGAGCCCTGTTCATCAGATGAATCCTCCAAACGTGACACAAAATTCTTTACAGTCAAATCTGGAGCCACCTCTTTCTGATCACAGCACTTAGTCAGGAGCACAAACCATAGTGCAGGAGACAGAATGGTGGTACAGTTTGTTTGCAATGACAAAAGCATGTAGACTATCATTCCAAAAACACTTAGCAAACAATGAAAATAACCTGCCAGGTACATGCGTAAGGAGTGTATCAGCTGGTTCTTGTATTATGAATACAAAGCAAAAACCATTCAAGTTGTTTGAAGAGAAATGGCACAAGTAAAACTTTAGATGTCAAGGCTAGACTGATTTTTCCACAAATAGGCCATAATTTTAAACTCATACATATTTTGTAAGTGCATCCAACCTTGCCTAGAAACCAATGATGATCCAGACAAATGCATAATTCCCTGAAGGCGACTATTCCAGAATTTTACATCTTTAAGAGCACATTCATATGCCCTAGATACAATAGCTGGGTAGCTTTAGGGTTTACTAAAGTCCTCCTACACTGCCATACTATGAGATACATCTGCCAGTCCCAGCCCTGATGTTCTGTCATGAGAATCAAGTATATCCTTACCACAAAGTGGTAGTGTGGGTATGCCAGAGGGAAGAGCAGATTTACAACAAATCCCATGCTCTTGTAGACCTCACTCCCAACACCTGTACTGCAACAGAAAAGGTGATGCACCTTAAATTTCAAACTCCATGTATGCCAGGATCCCTGTTGCCTCCAACCCATAGAGTGGTGATGGTGGTTGTTAATTGAATTTATATACACTCTGGAGGTCTCAGAACAGCTCACAGAACAAAATCAGAACACAAAACACAAAACACATACCGTAATCAAAATAAAAACAACAAGTGGTTGCTACTATGCAAGGTACACTCTGTGCAGCAGATTGTGGTGCAGAGTAGTGATATCATGGTGCTGTTTCTGCATCAGCAGGCATTAGATTGGCTCCTTTCACACCTGGCTGACACGGGGATATCCCTGGCATGCCAATCTGCGATTGGTGGGAGTTGACAGTGTTTCCATGGGCACACCAGGTGTGGGGATCAGGGTTGTTCTGCTGTTTTTTTGTGCTGATAGTGCACAGAATCCTGATTAAGTTATATTGGCATACATTGACGGTCAGATTGCCACAATTATAGGATTGTCAGGTAATAGTGAGACATCTTTCCAACCTAATGCCTTCTATACCCTGCTTTCTTCAAGATAATTATCTAAAGACTCAGAAAATCGCAACAGAAGGCATCCAGTATGAAGCCTAGTGCTGCAATTAGAAAAGAAAAAAGGAAGGAGACATACAAATTATCCACCTATAAATAAATAAGAAATTCAGGATGAATCTGTGCAAAATCAGTACAGCTAAAATAACTTGCATTGCCTTCTGCTGTAAGAAAAGAAGTAAGACCAGAACGCAGGCAACAGCATAGGTTTTTACATAAATTGCAATTCTGCAGTTTGTGTTTGAACTGCCTAGCATTCATATATTTCACCAAGTGATCTTACAGTGATCCAAAGGAATAATCACAGATCCACAAAAAGAGGCATCCAAGGTACAGATTTGAATAGATCTTCATGGTATTTACATGGGATGCCAACCAAACCGCCATCAAATCACAGAACAGGGCTGTGGGCACAGCTGAACAGTTGCAAAAAGAGGGCTGCTGAAGGGCTGAGTAGAGGCCAATGGGCCCAAGGTTTCACCAGCCCTGCTTTAGATGGTGCACAAAACCAAGCTCCATGCCTGTAATCTAATGACTGAAAATACAGTAGCAACAGATAGAAATACTATATCTAGTCAGATATGACCGCAGTACATTTTAATTATTCAATAACCAGTTTTCTGTTGCTCTTGAAAGTAGTGCAAATGAAAAACCTCACTATAAATTATCTTTGGTTGATCATTTATTTACCAAGTTTGATTAAAAAGGCAGGATCCAGTAATTTAGATCCACCTGCCCTGCAAAATGGTGTTGCCATCAGCATTTGCCAAACATAATAATGCCTTAAAGCAACACTGTCTTTTGTACTAGTAAGAGGTCATTTGAAAATCAATTGTGCATTCAATTACTTTTCTGTTCCATTTTGAACAGCGTTACTTGTTTCATAATCATAATGGTTTTATCTGTTTGTATATTTTTTATAATTGTATATTCTACTGTAACCTGCCCTGGGACCTTATGGTGAAGGACAGGTAATAAATTATTACAAATAAATAAATACTAGTAGCTATTTACCACCATGAATTTGAGCTAAGACTCAATTGTTTGCACAATTTATATCAACTGAAATGGGAGGGGAGAGAGTGACACTGTGCAGCAAAACAGGACTACAACACCCATGCCTATCTTAGGCTAAAGTCCTAACCCACTTAGCTGAGAATATGCTCCAATGATTTTAGTAGGACTTAGTTCTGAACAGACATGGTTAGGAGTGAACTGTTAGTAATGAAAAATAAATCCTAAATTTGTGCAAATTCATTTTCAACCCCATGAACTATACTGCAAAATATGGCATTCCTGGATTACATTTAAAAGTATAACACTTAAAATATATTTATTAGTTTGCAGCATTAAGAACATAATACACACATAAAATATCCCCCCAATGCAGAAGATTAAATTTAGATAATATATCCAAAATAATTTTCAAGTAATTAGTTCAAGTAATAGTTCCTATCCCTGACAACCATTTCTATTGAATGACGTACAAGCAGGTCTTCCTATCCAAACACAATGTGTTTTCAGGAAATTGTTTGTTAGGCAAGCATTTGCACATGGAGCCTGATGATTTCCATTGATTCCTATGGGAAGATTTCTAATGCGTTCCCGACCACATAAGTTTTATCCCAAACTGATGAAAAAACAAGGAAAATCCTCTGAAACCTTGCAAAAGGAAACAACGGGGGGGGGTGCTTTCTTATTTGTCTGATCTCCCTATTCCACCTGCCATGGTTTCTGGCCAAATGGCTGTTGCTGACCAGTAACACAAAAGAGCAAGGCTTCTTTAAAGCTGCTTATTTGTTTACAGTACTGCACGTAGGTCCAGCTGTTTGGATATCTGAATGTGCAGTGTGTACAGTGAGGATTGGGTACTATTTCCTCATGTTTGGATAAGTCATTTTTTTGTATAACAAGTGTTTGAATAGAGGGACCGATCTTCTCATTGTACTATGCAGGTGTACTCCTCCCAGCAGTAATTCCTCCTCTGGTCACTACTGTGAGTACCCAACCTGACTGATTGACTCCAATGCTGTAGTTGTCGTCGTAGGGTTAACGTCGCCTGGCTCTGACCTCATCAGCCGAAAAGGACTCTTCACGCTGCTCAATAAGAAAGGATGCCCACCTAAGCGCCACAAGATTATTGTGTCCTTCCACAAGATGCGCGGCACCGCCCAGTATGATGACTCAGTATGATGCTCAGATGCCTTCCCGATAAAGGATGGTGTGAAGCAGGGCTGTGATCTTGCCCAAACTCTCTTTAGCATATTCTTCTCCCTGGTGCTCTCACATGCCTTCAACTCAACTGAAGACGGTGTGTACATCCATTCAAGGAGTGACAGGGGTCTGTCCAAACTGGCATATCTCTACACCAAGACAGAAGTGTCTTATCCGAGAGATGTTGTTTGCAGATGACGTGGCCTTGACAGTGCACTCCAAGGAAGCTCTACGGTGTCTCAGAAACTATTCTGCACAAGCCTGCATGGAGTTCAGCGTTACCAACATCCTGGGTCAGGATGTCGCCAGCATGCCATGCATGAGGTGGTAGATGATTTTGTCTACCTGAGCTCCACCATAGCCAGCAACCTCTCCATCGACACTGAGCTGGACAAGCATACTGGCAAGGCAGCTACAGCAATGGCTTGCTTCTCCAAAAGGGTCTGGGAGAGGGTGACATTAACAACCAATGCAAAAATAAAGATCTACCAGGCTTGCATGTCGAACCCACTGCTTTGTGGTAGTAAGACTAGTAATGACACCTCAATGCCTTCCACATGTGCTGTGTCAGGAAGATTTTGGGCATGACATGACAGGACAGAGTGTCAAACAAAGACATGCTCTCCCAAGCCCACATTCCCAGCATGTTTGCACTCCTGTGTCAGCAACGTCTACACTGACTTGGTCATGTCCCAGAATGGAAGAGGGCATGATCCCCAAGGTCATGCTCTACGGGGTGCTGGCTTCAGGCACCAGACCCGGTGGCAGACCAGCTCTATGTTACAAAGATGTCTGCAAACATGACATGAAGGCTGGCAACATTAACCCTGCCGAGTGGGATGCCCTTGCAGATGACCACAAGCACCTGGAGACAGTCAGTCAGGTTGTGTATCCACACCAGAGGACAGAGGAGGAATGACCGCTGGCAGGAGCACAGAAAGAAGAAATGCCATGGTGCATCTGCAGCGCCACAACCAGGTGCCTTCATCTGACCCAGCTGTAACCAAACATGTCTCTCTCGTATCACTCTGTACAGCCACAGCTCTCCAACAGTTCAACTTTACATTTGAAGGCGCACAATGTTGCATTTGCAGACTTCTTTTTAACACAGAGTTGGTCTGCCAATGGGTCTGCTGCCTGAAGCCAGATCCCCATAGAGCATGTCCTTACTTTTTCAATTTAATTTCTAAAAGTTCTGACTACTTTGTTAGATGGGAATGCCAGTTTCTCTGTATTGTAAATAGCAGATCAACCAATGGTTACTGATGAATCAGTTTCTAATGAGGAGAGTGTCATACTTCTTTTCTGCTTTGATAAGGAACATTAGGTTCCTTTGGAATGACTCTTTGGCTTCACTTTCTGTTGGAACATCAAAGCAAGCATGTACATCATCAATAGAAGGGCCCCAACATCCCAAAAAAAGCACTTGAGAAAATGAGGCTACACTCCTATGCCTATTTTTCTGCATGTAACTGGCTGCATGTCTAAACAAACATGCAGAGGATTAAATTGAATTGGACCTACAACGCTAACCCTGCAAACCATGGTTATGAACACAAGCTGTGAACATCCATTAGGCTTTGTAATGTAACTTTTGGTGATGAGGGTTCAAACTGTTTACTATGTGCTTTCCGTGATGTTAGCTGCTTTCTGTCTCAGCAACATCTATGCTGGTTTGGTCCACAGAATGGAAAGTGGCAAGCTCCCCAAGGACGTGTTCTACAGAGAGCTGGCTTCAAGCTCCAGTCCCAATGGCAGACTAACTCTGTGCTACAAAGATGTCAAAAAAACGTGATATAAAGGCTGGCAGCATTAACCCTGCCATGTGGGAAACACTTGCAGATGACCACAAGCACCTGAGACAATCAGTCAGGTTGTGTATCCACACCACAGACCAGAGGAAGAACGACCACTGGCAGGAGGGCAGAGAGAAGAAACACCATGGCACAGCTGCATCAACACAACTAGACACCTTCATCTGTCCCAGCTGCAACAAAACATGTCTCTCCCATATCAGACTGTATAGCCACAGCTCTCCAACAGTTTGACTTCACCCCTGAAGGTGCAGTCTTCCACTGCTTCCCAAGATAGACAAATGCCAACCAGGGAAGAAGAAAAAAACAGGTGCTTTGAGTACATCTATGTGGTGGGAAAATGGAATACAATCTATTTATTTATTTAAAAAATTATATACTGCTATCTCATAAAGATAAATCACAACAGTTTGCAACAATATAACAAAACCAAACAATAATATTATAAAAAAGTTAAAAACATGTTAAAAGCAAACATAAATTAACACAAAGATCAATAGACCACTGCGGGGGGTGTACTCTTAATTGCCTGCATAGGCCTGATGGAATAGGAAGGGTTTTAGCAGGCGCTTAGAAGTTGGTACAGAATCATAGAACTGTAGAGTTGGAAGGGTCCCCAAGGGTCATCTAGTCCAACCACTTGCAATGCAGAAAGGCTCCCGCTAAATCTCTATTGGCAGGGTGCTCCACAGGAGTGGACCTATTACACTAAAGGTTTAGTTTTTCACTGTTGTCAGATCAGCCTCACAAACTCAAAGAACGCACAAATATACTCCAGCAGATAATCTTGGTGTTCGAGCTAGAATAGAAGGGTTCAGGTGAACCTTGATGTATCCTGGATCAAAGTTGCTTAGGGCTTTGAAAATCAATAAAATAATGGTGAACTTGGCTCAGCAGCGGATAGGCAGCCAGTGTAGCTGTTTTAATAATGGTGTCTTATGTTCTCAACCAGAAGCTCCCATCAGTATTCTTGTCACAGCATTCTGCACAAGCTGTTGCTTCCTAACCAAGGACTCAAGGGCATCCTGATCAAATTTGCAGATGACACCAAACTGGGAGGGGTGGCTAACACCCCAGAGGACAGGATCACACTTCAAAATGACCTTGACAGATTAGAGAACTGGGCAAAAATAAACAAGATGAATTTTAACAGGGAGAAATGTAAAGTATTGCACTTGGGCAAAAAAAATGAGAGGCACAAATACAAGATGGGTGACACCTGGCTTGAGAGCAGTACATGTGAAAAGGATCTAGGAGTCTTGGTTGACCACAAACTTGACATGAGCCAACAGTGTGACGCGGCAGCTAAAAAAGCCAATGCAATTCTGGGCTGCATCAATAGGAGTATAGCATCTAGATCAAGGGAAGTAATAGTGCCACTGTATTCTGCTCTGGTCAGACCACACCTGGAGTACTGTGTCCAGTTCTGGGCACCACAATTCAAGAAGGACACTGACAAACTGGAACGTGTCCAGAGGAGGGCAACCAAAATGGTCAAAGGCCTGGAAACGATGCCTTATGAGGAACGGCTAAGGGAGCTGGGCATGTTTAGCCTGGAGAAGAGGAGGTTAAGGGGTGATATGATAGCCATGTTCAAATATATAAAAGGATGTCACATAGAGGAGGGAGAAAGGTTGTTTTCTGCTGCTCCGGAGAAGCGGACACGGAGCAATGGATCCAAACTACAAGAAAGAAGATTCCACCTAAACATTAGGAAGAACTTCCTGACAGTAAGAGCTGTTCGACAGTGGAATTTGCTGCCAAGGAGTGTGGTGGAGTCTCCTACTTTGGAGGTCTTTAAGCAGAGGCTTGACAACCATATGTCAGGAGTGCTCTGATGGTGTTTCCTGCTTGGCAGGGGGTTGGACTCGATGGCCCTTGTGGTCTCTTCCAACTCTATGATTCTATGATTCTATGATTCTAACCAGACCCAAGGGTAGCCCCACATAGAGTGCATTGTAGTAATCCATCCTCAAAGTTACTCGTGCATGGAACAGTGGTCAGGTTATCCCTGCCCAGGAATGGATGTAGTTGGCGAACCAGATGAAACTGCTAAAAGGCACATGCAGCTACAGAGGCCGCTGGTGACAAAGATGTATCCCAGAGTACACCCAAATTACACAGACTGCTCTGAAGAGATTGCTCCTTCAGAAAGAGTGCAGCTCCCATCCAGAACAGGCAATTTCCCAATTTCCCAGACATGGGAACCACCCACCCAAAGGGCCTCCATCGTCCCAGGATTCAAACTCCCTCTCCCCACCTCATCTCTTGCCAGGCTTTGCCTGCAACATATCACGACACTGGCTCCTATAACCAACTTCTCCTTAGAACTGGCCTGACTCAGTAAATGCAGCACTGAACCATGGATTATTATTTATGAGTCATTTTTCTTTTAATTGAAATACTAAAGTGATGTATAATTAAAACAACATAAACAAATTTGGAAAATTAGGAAAATTATTGAGAATGTGATATAAGAGTAAAATGATTGTGTTTGTAATTTGAAAAAACAACAACGAAAACAACAATTCATTACTTGACCATAACCAAGTAATTACTTTGCACCCTTAGATTCACAAGTGTAAAATGGGAATTAAAGTGATCTATTTTAGACTAGAGGGCTACTGTATGGATGAAGAAACATGGAGAATGGAGAGCAACACAGAGTAAGTGACACAGAGATCATTAAACAAAGAAAGGTTGCTTAACTTAGATCTACCTGAAAATCAAGGAAATTATTGGAAAGAAAGAGATTCTAAATACAAATGGATTGCCAGAGTAATATTTTCAACATCCCAACTTCAGTTACATTTTGACCTCACTGAGCATTCAAAAATACAGTTTCTCGTTCTCACACCCAAGTAGCATTCATCTCACATTTAAAATTTTGACACTTCATGTCGTTCTGAGCTTCAAAGAACTGAAAGCATTCTGCTACTCTGAAATATTTCAAAACAATTACAGACTCAGAAAAACTCTAATATAAGCATCCCATACATGCTGCTGACTAAAGAAATAGTCATTGTCCCCAGCTTGTTGTTGGCTTTTATTAAATTTTATTATTTGTTTTTAGTCACCCTGAATGGCACAAAGAAGGGTGGAATGTAAATATAATAAATAAATAAATAAATAAATAAATAAACAAACAAACAAGACATTTATATTGATTTTGCACTCTACCAGTACCCCCAAAATCTTTAACCCTTGGATTTACTTCTTTCATAATAAACAGAAACACATAAATACATTCCTGTTGTCCTGCTATTCCTCAAGAAAACAAGCAAAGAAATGTCCTATGAGAATTTCTACAAAATACATGTATTTCAATTCATAATTCATATTTCCCAATTTCTGAGCTGTAGCTGTAGTTGTCCCTCTCTTGCTGCTTTTTGTGTATACCATAAGAGTCCTTGTTTCTGCTAATGCCAAAGCCGGATTCACTCTTAATAAAGGCCATAATGTTTTGAGAAGGTTTTCTCTATCTGTAACTGTCTCACTGTATTTACGGGCGCTCACGTTTTCTATGGAACGCAGGGGAACTCTCCCTATTTGTAACTCTCTTTCCTCAAAGCAAAATATTTATTGGCATCCGTAGTAGGTGCACTGGAGAGTTTATCTGAATCTATCCTCAGGAAAGTGAACTAAACCCATGTTTCTATTTTAATCCTATTTTAAACAAAGTTAAAGTAATTTTAACACTGAATACTTTAAGCTCATTTTGATCTTTTTCGCAGCTGAACCAAGACATTTAATCTGACCAACTGTTACTCTTTTATAATCCATATTGCAAACATGCTGCTGACTAAAGCAATAGTCACCGAGCGCCCAACTTGAATCAGCTATTCTGTATAGATTTCTAGACTCAGCTGCGATTCACTAGCGAGGAGAAAAGGATCGCCGTGTAAACAGGTAGGGAAGAAGGAGAGCAGGTGCGCAGAAGCAAAGAGCCAGCTGCCTCCCGGGGGTCCCAAGGAGACGCTCCGGAGTCAAACCGCTTTTCGAGACGCTCCCGAGGGGAAAAGGCCAACGAGGCCCGTCCGACTCTCCCCGCGCCCCCCTCGCGCCGTGCCCTGAGGTGCTGGCTTTCTGCTTGCAGGGACCACCGGGTAGCTTGGGCGATTAAAAGCGGCCCCTCCATCCTTCCCTGCTGCTTCTCCTCCTCCTCCTCCTCCGCCTGAAAGCGCCGCCGTCCTCCCCGGCCCGCCGTCACGTGTGGACGCGGCCGCTTCCTCAGCGCGTGGAGGAAGAGCGAGCGCCGCGCAGGCCCGGCCAGCGGGGCGGGCGAGGGGCTTTGCCGCCCCAGCCGCCTTCGCCTGGCTGCCTCCCCGCCCGGGAGACGCGCGGCGGACCTTGGACAGCAGCAGCAGCAGAAGAGGCGGAGGCGGAGGCGGAGGAGGCTCCCTGGCGACCCCGCTCCCTCAGGCGCTGCACCTGCCTCCGCCGCGCGGCTCCCCCTCGGCCTGGGACGAGGCCCGGCAGAGGCGGCGGGAGGAGAGGTGGCCTACCTCGCAGGGTTCCCGGCGGAGGCGACCACCAAGACGCTTCCCCGCCGCCGGATCCGCGCAGCCTCCCGCCTCTGCCCCTCGCCGCCGCGCCGGCCCAGTCAGTCAGTCAGTCAGCCGAGGGCGGGCGCGCTCTCGCGCCTCGCTCGCTCTTTCCGTGGCCGCGCCCGGCGCCAGCCCCGCGGGACGACGCTGCGACGGGCGGCCCTGTGTCGCGCGGGAGGAGCGAGGGGCGGAGCCCAGGGGAAAGGACCGCCCAGCAGGCGCGGCTGAGGCGCGCATGCGTGGCTGGGGGGGTGCGCGCCCTCTGCTCTCTGCCTCCCCTCCCCTCCCCCCCTCTGGACCCCGCGCGCGAGGCTCTCCGTGGGCGGGAAAGGCGGGAGGCCCCGTGGGAGGGGGGAGGGGCAGCCGCTGCTCTGGCTCGCCTCAGAAGAGCCCCCTGCTCCCTGTAATCGAGGATGATCCTGCCGGGATCCGCAGGGATTCGCCTCCGGCCGTCTCTTACTCCCCACGCGATCCCAGGAGCGCGGCGTGGAAGTGTGTGGACATCCGCAAAGGTCAGGAATGCTTCTCAAACCGCCCAGAGGCAAAGCCCACGTCCCTCTCATCTGGCCCAGGAGTCCCAGATGCACCAGTTCTCAACAACAAATGCATCAAACGGGGTGTGCAACCCCAAGTGAATCACTATTTTAAGCCATGGGGGGGGGCGAGATAAAACCCATTCTTAAATCTTCCCTACTGAAAATGACCTAAAAGTGTTACATTTGGACAGATCGCTCCCATAGCTAATGTTGCATCATCTCACTATTTGCAGCAAGCATATATGTACATTCTTTTCCACGGTTAACTTTTGTATACCTCACAGCACCAAAGTTTATTTCCTAATTGCTTACTGATCTGCTGGTGAAGCAAGTTTTCTCCTGACTCCCCTTTGAACTGTCAACATATCATTTAACATCCTTTTGACACTAATCAATAAGTTACATTTATTTTTTTATTTAGCTATTTACCCACAACCTAAAGCTATCCCACCCCCACCCCCCATGAAATGTTCCTATAAATGCCAGGCCATCTCTTTTCTCTGCCTGGAGAGGAACAGATTGCTCTTGCCAGAGGTCAGATGTGATGGACTTGAGAGGGCTTCCCTGCTTTCCACCATTCTGTCTGTCTTGACTGTCCCCACCCCATTTTCTTTTTCATCCTGCCTTCCTAAACTTTCTCTCCAGGCTTCCCCTATCAGCATAAAATTAGGCAGAAAAAACTTGGTTCCACACCTCTGATCCAGTGGGGGGGGGGCAAGCAGTTGTAGACAACCTTATTTTAAAAGTTCTCTTCATGTAACTTTAGCACAGTTGCAATCTCTGTATATCATTTATATCAGGAGTGGGGAGATGATAAATTATGCTGTACCATGTAGCACTGGTGCCTGCTAGTTGACGAGGCTCTTGCAAATAAAGCTACTGGACTTTAGCAATGTGCTTCTTGTGCTCTTGGGCAAAGTGCAAGCCGAGGTTGATACAAAGCAGTTATGCCTTTACTATTAAGAGAACTTCTGTGTGCATTCTTGCTTTGTCAAATTTAAGTCAACTGTCCCTTGATTTATATCAGAGACCGTTGGGTCATGAGGCCACCAGCTTTGGGCAAAGCTGTTGCCAACAGTTTGGACTCCAGCTAAGGTTGCCCACACCAAAGGGACCCTCCATTTGACATCTGGGATGGGACACAATCTTCTGATGAAACACATGTTTTATCCACAAAGGTTGCAATGTGCCCAGAGAAAGGCACAACCCTTTTTCAATTAGATGCATGTTTCTGGCTGACTGTATTCTCCACCTTTCTATAGCTTTATATCTACCAAGAGAGCTCTGTATAATAAAGGGGCTCTATTCACTCTCTGTTTCCATGGCTTTCTACCCTTCTCCCAGAAGCATGTTGGAAACAGATGCTGCAGGAGGGCTTCTCGGTTGCCCAGCATGGCAGTGCCAGGGAGCCCAGGAAGTGGTGGCAGGAGCCCAGTGCCTGCAGAACAGGGCCGTCTTTACCTGGGGGTGGAAGAGGTGCGGGGCACCCGGGCGCTGAATTCTGGGGAGCGCCACCTAAGCTCTTAACTATCTACCTGTTATGAAATAATAAATAATTTTGATCAAGCTAGAAAAACAAAATACATATATACCTAGGTATTACCAAAGTGTATACCTACTGTTTCACTAAAAGACTTTCGACTTTGTGCACTCATTTAACAAAGATGCGCCGCACCAGCAGCAGCTCTTGTCACTCACAATTGCGGCGCTTGTCAGACTCAGCGACAGCGCTTGTCATTCTCAATGGCGCCGTGCACGCGAAATTAACTCTTACATCAAAATTTGTTACGTATTGTATTTAGCTACACTGCTATGCGGCAGCAGGGACAGCGGCACCTTTGACACAACTGATGTTTCTCCTAAGTAGGTGCCTAAACAATACTTACAAGTTTAAGTGTGGTATTCTTGTATACTTAAGTATAAGTGTATTGTAAATAAATGAGCAAATAAAAAAGTTTGTTTCCTTTCCCTCCCTTTCATAAACAAAGATAAGGCATAAGCATGGTGTCAGACATAAGCATAATAAAAATTAATTTGGGGGCTAAACTAAATTTGGGGGTGCTGGGCGGATTTTTGCACCCTGGTGGCACATATGCTAAAGAATGCGCTGCTGCAGAATGTGGGAGTCGAAACGAGTGAGGACATCACATCCTCACCCCACTGCATGCAACCTGCAATAGCACTGGACCAGGGGAAAAGTTCCCTGCGGGACCAAAAAGGGGCATCCATATAGTAGGCATCTTGCTTTATAGCTAGCAAGTTCCTCGTGCCTCACGTTGTCCTGCCTCTGGTTTGCTTTCCACAGCTTAACCTAGACACGCAGTGTTGCCACTTCACATCCCAGACCACATGCACCACCCCCAAGCCAGCCCCACAAAGGCTCTGCATCCAAGCTCATGTGTTCTGGTGAGATACAAGGGGGAAATGCTGTGTATATGACTATAGTAGTAGTAGTTTTCAATTTATATACCGCCCTGTATCCAAAGATCCCAGGGAGGTGTACATCATTAGAAACACATGACGAAACATCGATGATAAAAACATAATAAAAAGCACACTGGCAGCCTAATAATGAAATAGTCATCGTAATACCAGTCCTCTCCCCCACGCTTTCACAGGCCATTGATTATTTAATAGCCATAGGCCTGGGTAAAGATGAATGTTTTTGCCGGGCGCCTAAAGACATGTCACGATGGTGCCAGGAAAACCTCTCTGGGGAGTTCAGAAAAGGGACGCAGGCAATGGGGAGGGCACAAAATCGGCTTAAAATATGTCCATAAATATTGATTATTGCCTCATAAGAAATGGTTTTAAATAGAGGGTGAATCAGTGGCATAGCGTGGGGGGTGCAGGGGCCCCCGGCTGCACCGGGCGCAACATCTGGGGGTTAGGATTAGGGGGCGCAAATCCACGGGTTAGGGGGTGCAAATCCACGGGTTAGGGGGCACAAATTACTTGCCTTGCCCCGGGTGCTGACAACCCACGCTACGCCACTGGGGTGAATTGAATGGGGGGGGGGGTTGGAGAAGAGGCGGAAAGAAGAGCCAATTTGTGGCTGGGGGAGACAATCTTGACGGTTCTGCCAGGGGCGCAAGATCACCCAGCCACGGCTCTGGTGTTATCTGCTCAAAGTGTCTTGTTCTGGTGCAGACTCTGGCCATTGCATTTTGCACCAGCTGTGGTGGGAGAAGATTTTAGTGGAGAGGGACTCTAAACTGTTTCTATTTGCTTTATGGAAGTGTGATGGAATGCCTATAGGAAAGTCAACGGCAGAAGGAAGTAGACGGGGAGAAGACAGGAAGGTAGAGTAAGTGAGAAGGTAGAAGAAGCTGTGAGAGAGAGAATTGTGAAAGATGAACTAGGTAACAGGACAGGGAGAAAAAGGCACCAGGAGGCAATGAAAAAGAGAGAGAGAGAGAGAGAGAGAGAGAGCGCGCGCAAAAGGAAAGACAGACACTAGTTTTGATTTAATAGCAATGTGACACTTTATTGCACTGAAATACCTTTTTAGGATTAACAATGTGCATTATTAGCATTATTAAGTATAAACAAAAAGTTAAAACGGATCCCATGTTAGGAGTCAGAAGTTGGTCTTGGATTTGGACAGATTGCTGGCTTATCTCAATTCATAATAGAAGGCCTACAAGTGCTGAATCCTGTCATTACAGTTTGCAAACTGGAGCTGTGAAAAAATAAATGTAGAGGGGAGGGCTTTCTCTCTGATCCCACTCCTCCCCAATGCACTTTCACATGTCTGAATAGTGCTTTTGTAATTCACAACATTAACTTCAATTTAGATAGCGTGCCCTGCCTCTAAGCTCCTATCTTTGATGACCTCTTAGGCTACAGCATTCTTATTGGTACTCAGTTTACATTAGACCTGGTCTCAGGGCTGAAGCCTCCCATATGAGAAAAGCGTTTTTATCCAGGTTCCTAACAAAGTACTTTTAAATTGTTATTTGCAAAGTTAGTTCAATTAAACTTGTTTAATTGAAGCTTACTGAAACTACCAAGTTGATTTCAATTTTAAAAGTGAAAGTGGTACTTTTCTGCTGGGTATCGTGTCCGGCTGTTGAAGGAGAATCCTGCTGACAGGAATGTGTGCACAAAATGACAGCTTCGGACTTCGCTTTTATTCCAACTGTTTCTTATTACTTTCAGCTTTTGCAGGCACTTAAAATAATGCCATTCACTATGCTTTGCTTCTGTAAGACTCCATTCTCTGGAGATAGTAGATAATTTATAATTTCTTGTCTCCAAAGGCAGGTAAGATTGGGATCATGATGGGAGGAATATCCATCTCTCCTTGATTGGTCCTGCTTTTCAATATGCAACTGTAAATGTTTGTGTAATCTGTCCTCCTGTTAGAGCTATGATGATATATAATTCCAAATAAATATACCTATTCACTCATTGTCAATGTTAGTATTTTTGTTGACTGACAAATAATGTTGTTTATTTGCTTCATGTACTTAATGTGGTTTTAAATATGCCCAAGAGACTCTCTTATTCTAAACACATTAAATCAATATAATTTACTTTCAGCTAATGGCCAGGATCCAAAGCGCTGCACAACTAGTTACATGGCAGGGGGCCACTTTCGGCAAATGTTTCTTCAACAGAATCCTTGCAGGTCACAATACAAGCCAATTGTGAAGCAGAGCAAAGAGGATTGTGAAGTAGCCTGCCTTTGCAATGTTCAGTGAGAAGAAACATTATTTTAAAAATAATCTGGGACTATCTTTATAGACTTTGAAATATCTCTTTGGATCCTGGCAAATGTGTTTGACCCCAGTACTGCTGGTAGAACTGTCTTTTTACCCCTTGGATTATCTATCTAGTCTTGCAGAATATTTCTTTGGCCATTCACTCTGTAACTAGACTTTGTTGCTGTTTAAGGATATAATTTAAGAGCCTCATCCGCCTGCATATTAAGAATTGAGCTGCCTCATTCCACTTCAGTGAAGCAATAAAATGTTTTCTGATGAATCACAGTGAATGCCATATGAATATTTATAGACATCTTAAGTTTTCTATAGACATCTTAAGTTTTCTTAAGTTTTTCCAACCAGATCTACAGGGTGTATTTATTATTATTATTATTATTATTATTATTATTATTATTATTATTTTAAAGAGGAGTAAGCAGAAACTTTGATTCCTGGGTTTGAAATTGACCTCAGGTTTGTTTTTGGTTACAGCTCATTGTTAGTCTGGAAAGAGTATAAACAGAAGCCTGGGTTCAGATGACTCACTAAGTTAAACCTTCGCTTAGCTCCTGGAATTCAGTGGGGCTTACTTCTGAGTAATGCACAGAAGTTGCCACGCAGGACAGTTAACAAGGGCCCACCTAAATTTGCAGACCTTTGAGGAAAGATTATTTCCTTCCCCCCAGCTTATTTACTTCTCCATCTTTTTTTCTAAAATGTGGAAAGTGATGTGTGGCTACTACATAGAGTAGAACCTGGAAAACTAGGGTACCACTCACCACTCAACCATGAAAATCCCTGGGTGACCTTGGCCAGTCACTCTCAGTCTATCCTTACAGAGTTCTTGTGAAAAGGGGAGAAGGAGATCCACCAATGCCTCCTTGAGCTTTTTGGACAAAAGGTGGAACTGATCTTAAAAGTAATAATAAAAATAAAAAGTATGTGTCCACAAATTTTTTAGCAGGGGCAGAAAATAGTACAGGCGCCTGCCTGGTGTCAGTAGACAGGAAGTCCCAAAGCACAGGTTCGCTGTCAGGCTAAGGAATCCTCCACAGATGCAGAGGGGGTCTTATACGGCACCTGTGGGACTTCTGGTTCCACTGACCGAAGCAGCGGATGGGTACATGGGTGGTAAGGCAATTTCCCAGGGAAACTGGTCCCAAGTTGTCAAGGGCTTTCTGCTCTAATTGTAACTCCTTGAACTGGCCTGGTAGCAAATCAGCAGTCAGTGAGAGTCTCCGAGCAGAGGAGTTAGATGCTGACAGGATTTTGTGGTTTCCCTCAGGTGCCAAAATGTATTGGGCTGGCCCTGGTTCCAGTATAATGGACTGATTTGCAGCCTATATTATTGTAGCTAGCTGATTTAGTCAACCCTGGCTGCATGCACCCAGCAAAGGTAAATGGACTTGCTACACTCATTTCCTTGCTTTCCCAAATGTAAAGGTAACTTTGTTTGTGGCACTGCAGCAGCAGCAGCAGGGATGGGAAGGGGCACCTGCAGTTTTGGCAGCATGCATTAGTGCACTCTGTGTTCACCTTTAAAGTATAGTTTTTACCTTAAGCAAGGTGGTACCAATAGGAATCACCATAAAGACTTTTAGGGGTTATGTCCTCTTTCAAGGGTATATTTCTGGGCTCCTTTATTTGAAATAAAATGTTGTGTTTAAGGTTGGTTGTGTGCCAATGCACTACTGCTCTTCAGTAACAACATTGTTCTGCAAGTGCTGACTGGTTCTTTGGCAATGCACATCCCAAGTGGCAGAATCCTTGAGAGTCTTATGACTGGTAATGAGATAGGGAGTAGATGGACCACAGATCCCAGCAAATCTGTCATGTCCTATGTCGTCTGTCTGTGGTCTCCCTTCTAAACCAGAGATGGATGGAAATAGGATATGACTCCGTTGTCCCATGGAAGCAATGTAAAGAGACTGCAAAGCCCTGTGCCCATGATGTGACTATACACCAGACCTGACGTCTGCCAGTTATTCATAAGTGGATCCATGAACAGCAAAAATATCTGTTAGGCAGGATGTGTTAGTTTGAAGAGAGAATCTTCTGGGTGACTTACTGTACTTCCCACTCTCTCAAGAAATGTCTGCTTCAGGTTTGTCATGTGCCTTTCATCAACAAGTGTCAGATTCATGACATGATCACAAATATAAACAGTGGAGAAACACACATGCAGAGTAATGCAATATTTCACCCCACTTTTCCAAGCAAGTAGAAGTGCTGGGGTATTGTTGGTGTTGTTGTTGGCATCTGTCTGTCTCAAGAAAGAAAGGAGAATGTCTCAGTGGATGAAGTCAAACTGCTGTGTCAGCAGCACTGAAGTGACCTCCTGGGGCACAAGCTTGGGCTGTGTGTCTAGAGATCCTGGGCTGCCCATGACAAGAACCCCCCCCCCCGCCTCACTGATGTGGTCCAACGGAAAGCAGAATAACATGTTCGGCACCAGCTTGGCTGCTGGAGTTGTGGGAAGGAGGGATACAAGGTGCCACCCAACAGACCTTGGGACTCCACTCCATATTTTTGTAGGGTTTACTCCTTCGCCTTTTCTTCTCCTGAAGATATCCCACATGGCAGCAGAGGGTTAGGATCAGAGTTTTCCTTCTCCTAGATGGGCTACGGTACCTTCCGAAGTAGATGAGCCCCATCTGCTCTCACCTCCCTCCATAGCATGTGCAGAAACTGCCTTCTTGACCATTGGACCCACTCTTGGTCTCGTCCGCTCAATCCACTGGAGCCTGTCTTCACATGCTGGGGATGTCTCTATCTTATCAAGGGTGTGAGACCCATGGGCTCCCCTCACCTAGTTTAGCCAGCCAGTATAAGCTGTTTCCTGTTGCATATAGACAGCTTCTAGGAGCCACAGGTGAGAGCTGAGTGCAGGGTGGGGACCAAAGGTGGTCAAACTACCCCAGAAGGAGCACAATGTATCCCTCACCAGAGGTACTACCCCTCCACTAACACCCCATACAGCCCAGTGCCCCTGAGAAGCAGGATTCTTCCCTCTACCTTTCACAGAAGGAAATGAAAGCTTTTGTAGTGTTAGATTAATCTCTGTACTATGTCTTTATATAACAGAAATGACTATTTTTTAACTTCATTTGAAATAAAGCTCAGTGCACACACATTGCGTTTTCTTGCAGCGCAGCAACGAAGGGTAGACTCCAGAAGGGCACTTTAGGCTAGACGCTGTTCTGTATGAAGCATATTCCTTCTCCCTGCTGCTCCCTGTCCGTCCTTCTCCTTGCCAATGCCCTTCCAAGGACAGGCAAGAATGACTGTGAGCGCTGAGCGCTGCTGCGTCTTGGCTTGCCAGACTGCTGCTTCTGAATGATCCATCATGGCAGGTTTTCAGGCAGCGGTAGCTTCAGAACCAGGCTACAGAAAACAGATGTATTTAAACTAAAAAGGCAGGGCAAGCTTTGAAGCAATAGTAATTAAAACAATTTGATTTATTGAAAATGCAGGAATCAGATGCAATGCATTACATCTGCATAGATGTGTCTGCACCTGCTGGGAATAGCTGCACTGTCTGTGCGTCATCTCCATGTGGTGTCCCATTCGTTGTCCTGGAAAATGTCACTGTCTCAATCAAGACAAGCATCCTGCAGTCTTCTTTGCACTGTCTGAACAGCATCTCTAGGACTGTTGCCTTGCCAAGCTTCCTGCTTTTAAACTGCAGGTGGAGAGGAAATTTGAATGCAAATGGGCACCCCAGACTATCATTTCCACTGGCAAGGTAGAACGCAGTTGAAAGGAAGAGTAAGCCTGGACTATTGCCTTCGTCATGTTTCCTTCAAATTTGTCCTTCATTTGTCTTTCCTTATTTTATTAGCTAAGTTTCTAAGATTTTTGGAAACCATATATGATGCCAGTGAAGAAAAAGAAGCCATAAGCTGCTTGAGATTTGGGGTGGAGGGAAGGGCAGACTTTACCAGGCCGCAGAGAGCCAGGTGGTCCCTGCTCAGGCTGCAATCCCATTACCCTAAGGAACAAAATGAGGCAAAATTGCCACTGAAGATTTTTATGGGAACTTGTTCCATAGGTAACTATTGTCCAGATCTCGTGCAAATTGCTTGAGCTGATCAAGACCAGTGTTTGAGCAGAACAAGCACATTCTGAGCAGCCAGTTGCTAGCCCAGTTCCTTCCTTGGAGCAGAGATGTGCTTGCACACTAAAACTACAGCAGGACTTGCAGTTTTTGAGAGAGGGAAGCCCCCAACTCCCTCAAGAACTTCCTGTCTTCGAGTTCCTTATGAATAAACAGGAGGCAGGTGCTGCAAAGGAGAAAGCGCCATCAAAATCGGGGGCATTGATCCCAGGGGCAGCAGGAGCCTGCGTTATAGAATAACAGCACACCAACTTTGTGTGAGCAAATATTTATCTCACAAACATACTTAGCATGAGGCTATGCCCCGCTGTAAAGACAAATCAGGCTTCTGTGTTTTGAAAGCTACAAAATGTATTAGCACAGGGCTTTTATTATTTGCCAACATGGAGCCATATGTCTAGGACTTGTGGAGTTTGATGAGGCCACTTTCTGCCATCACGTCCACAGTTTGTCTCCCAACCCTCCTGCCCAGGCAGTTCTCCTGCTAAGGCAGAATCTGCTGCTCGCTAACGGCCACAACAGCTGCCAAGAAGCCAATGCAGAGCACAAAATGTGGGCTATTGTGCATGTTAAGCTTCATTTCTATTTCTCCTTCCAACATCAAACCTCAGCTAACATAAAGGTTGGAAAACACAACCTGCTCTAAGAGGGAACTAGTTGAGTGAGCCAGGAGAGCTTGCAGATTGCTGCCCTCCTATTGATTTGTGGATTTATTAAATTTCCATCCTGCCCTTTGTCCCAAAGGAGCCCAGGGCAGCAAGCACCAAAGTGATAAAACAATAGAACGAAGCTCCTGCTGGTTCTAGAAGACGGTAGGGCAGGGAGTGGGGAGTCCACTGACTCATCTGTGGGATGAACTGTAATTCTATGTTGTGAACTGCCCTGAGATCTGAAGGGTGACATACAAATTTAATAAACAGCCACAGCCTCTTCCTCCGCCACCTGGCATGCATTCCTCCATCTTGGACTGCCCTGACTCTCCCTGCTCCCCCAGTGGACAGCGTCAAACCCCATAAATTGCTAGTCACTCTCCTGGCCTCCTGCCTCTCCCCCCCCCACCCTGCCAGTCACTCACTTGAGAACCTTGACCAAGGGAAAGAGACTGGCAACTGGCTGGCAATTGCTCCGTTAACCTCCGAGGGCCAACCATTCTGTAGAGAGGGAAATGTGTTAAGAACCTCAACCACAACGGGAAGTGATTTGACCATGACAAAGGACTGTTGTCGGTACCCCCCACTTTCAGCTCACCCTCTTCCTGCCCAGTTGAGAAATCAAGGTCCATCGTGTGGCCTGCCACATGTGTCTGATATGTTGTGACAGCCCCAGGGCCTGAGTCACCCCAGAGCCGACCGCCTCAGCATGACCCCCGGGACCAACCACAGTTTGGCTGTCCTCAACGCCACCTCAGCTCAGGCAAGGAGACTGCAGGGCAGCGAGATGGGGGGTAAGCCAGCAGCACCCCTCATTTGTCCCAGTTTACCCAACACTAGGAACACACCCTCTAGAAAGTTGTGAGAAACAGTATTTTTCAGCCATCAAATGTCTGGGCAAACAGGAATGTTATTAAGTTCCTCCTGAAAATTATACCGAGGGAGACAGAAAGCAAACGGGCTGGGCTCTGTCAAATTGGTTTCATGCCAGCAGCAATATTGCTGCTGCTTTTTATTCAGGAGAAAGACTAAGAGAAGAACCAAATTCTGGTTTGAAAGGATAGCCTGTTTGCCTAATGAAGGACCCCATGACCTCAGTGGCAAGACAAAGAAGCCTGAATCAGGACAGCGCGGAATGTGTGTTTGGAGAGGGGGGGGGCGGATAGTGTTTTCCTTCACCATGTGACTGAAGGTCAAGTAGCACCCAAATGGAAGCGAGATATTAAATGCAACTGTGGTAGATCACAATTCAGGCGCACACATTCTACTTTTAGTATTGATCATTGTACATACATCCTCTCTGGTGTATGCCTGCTCTCTAAAGTCATTCCTCCAGCAAACCTCTCTCTCTCTCTCTCTCTCTGTATAGTAATTTACTTGCTAACTGATTTGAGCAGGGGAAGCAGACCCCGTGTGCATCAGGGAAGACCATAGCAGGCCGCTGTGCAGCTGTGGGGGCCATGGTGTGGCCCCATACTATAGATCTTAGCCTGCTTTATTTCCACACTTGTTTTGCTTGGCCCTGAAGAAGGACCACAACAAACCATCTTTTGTTTGTGAAGCATCACTGTACTGGGACTTCTCACAAACACTGATGCCACACTGTATAAAACAGAAAGCCATATCTCGCCCCTGTATGCCTTTCCATGCCACATGCCCCTGCAAAGGGCAATAGGAGTGGAAGGGTCTTTAGTCCTATGGAAAGTGGGCAGTGCTTGAAAGGTCACTTTTGAAACATCTGTGGACATACACCTCCACATCTGTGCGGACAGTTACTACGAGCTAATGGAGAGAACATTCAAACCATCAGGCCAAATGGAAAGACATTCACCTTGGTCAACTCACTGAGTTGGTGCTTCCTTCTGAAAATCCTGCCCACACCCAAAACTCATCAACTTTCAAAAACAATGGTAGGATGTGTTTAGATTTGGCCAGTGTTTGGTGCTCTGTGTATGCATCCATAGCAATGATAGTTCTTTAATATGTCATGTTATATTTAGACAAGTCTAGAAAGTTCGTATGAGTTTTAATGTTAATCTATTCTATTGTGGTTTTAAATTCCTGTATGTTTTAAATTACGGTTGGAAATTTTTAGTGGCTTTTTAAATTGTTTTATCTTTTTTGTAAGCTGCATTGAGGGGTTTTTCTACCACCAAGTGGTATATAAATTTTATGAAATCCATCTATCAATGATTCACTGCAGTGGCTACCGAGTGCTCAGTGGTGGCTGCTGCACATTTGCTTATTTTCCTGCAAATTCCTTGTTCACCCTTCCTTCTGTTTAGCCTCTCCTCCTCCTCCCACAGCATCTTTCTGCCTTGTCTTTCTGCCGGCCTCTGCGATTCCTCAGCAGTAGAAGTACCTGCACCAAGGCAGCCGCAAGATGTGCAACTTCTGCCCATCTGCCACTGAAGCACACAGCAAAACAGTATGGTAATTTTAATCTTTTTCATCTTTCGAGATTTCTCTGGCAGTGTCCCTTCCCCCTTCCGCACACACACAATTAACAGTGCACAGGCTCTCCTGTTGTGACGAACAATAGCAACAGTGTTCATTTTATTAGGAAATTAGTCCAAAGCCCTCATTAACGAAGGGCTCAGCAAGCCTTTGAGCTGCAGCTGGCTTCCACCCTACAAACGGTCTGGGCAACAGCCCTTCATTGTGGTGGCCGCATGAGATGCTCTGACTGATGGGCTAACCCAACTCTGAGCGTGACAGCGGGTTGTCTCTATAGAAACTCAGGCAGGCTGGCTTTTGCTATTTTTAGCTGCAAGGACTCAGGGGCGCCCAGCACATCTCCATGAAGCTGCATCATCTTGCATAGTCACAGGGAACCTTTTGGAGCAGAGAAAAATAATGGAGAAATTGTTTCTTTCCCAGAACTTAACGTGACTGCTGCCATTTGCAGAGCCATTTTGCAGGATATGAATGGAGTAGTTTGTGTACTTTCCCCCACACAATCAAATTATACATATAAGAATCTCACTCTATGATTCTGCTTAGTTATAATCCCCTCACCCTGAAATAGAGCCGTGCTGGCACATGGGGGTGGGCTGACCCTGAATCCTGGCAAGGCCTTGCAGGGGGGGGGGGTCTGAATCTGGGCAATTCGTCAGTTGCTTGCTTTGGACGGGGTTTTACTCTTCCTGAAAGAGCAGCTTTGTAGTTGGGGTGCTAGAACGGGGATTATTGGTTTGTTTTTGTTCTTATTGTTCTTATGTGTTTTGTGTACTGTAATCTTATGTTGTGAACTGCTCTATGGATACAGGGCGGTATACAAATTTTATATATAATATAATTAAACAAACAAACAAGGTTCATTGGCTGTATGAAACGCCTTATAGCAGTTTTGGCTGGTAAGAACTACAGTCTAGCCATTTCTGGCCTAGCATTGCCTGACCACTGTTGCTTTTTTATACTAAACTTTATTGAGAGTTTTCAACAAAAGATACAATAAAAACCAAACCAAACTAAAGAAGAAGAATAAAAACAAAACAGGGAGAAGAGAAAAACAAGACTATGAATAAGAGGGAGAAACCCTATATGTATATCGAATACCAAGCCCTCTATCACAATGATATGTTGAGCCTTATTCCATATACAGAAGAGTGCACCCTCCCATCTCTCACCTGGGAGCTTCCCCCTCTTCTGTCAGCCCCACACCTGAAGAAACCTCTCCAACCCGCCTCTCAGGCAGGTCCCTTCCTCTTCGATCCATATCCTCTCTGTATGCAGCTTCATTTAACCCAAATAACAATCTTCAAAGAGCAAAACATACATGTAAATATAATGAAGAGAGAGCTATCAAGGGTTTAAAATCAGAGAAAAAGCAAGATAAGAAGGAGGGGGGAAAAGAGAGTCTTCTGATTCTCTGTCTGCCAATTATGTACGTAACAATTATTCAAAATATTTAGAGTATGCACTCTAGGATAATTTCTAGCTGTATTGCTATCCAGCTTTTTCTCATTCTTCTAGATGGCCTTTTCTCAGCGTTCCCTTCTAGGCATCTCAAATTCACCCTTTTCCATTATCATATTCAGGTGTCAAAATTATCATATTCAGGTGTCAAAATGGTCTTTCTCTGTTTCGCAGTGATGGGTTTCTCCTCTAGAATTCCAACATATCTTAATAATACAATAGTCAGTACTTATTTGCCTGTTACATCTTAATTAAATCATATTTCATCCTTGTTTCCAGTCAGTTATGATTTGTTCCACTTAAGAAAGAAAGTTATTTTCCCTCCTTTCCCCCAGGAGATGAGAGGCTTTTTCTGCTTGGATATTCATTTCACTTTCTATCCTCTGTAGTCATCATAATTTGGTCATAATTTCATTTATCTCTTCTGATGTTACATCAGCTTCCTTTGCTTGCTTTCACACCTTTAGACCACTGTAAAGCTGTCTCCCATTTGCCACCTGATGTTTCTTTGTGTTTAGGTAAAAGTAATTCCAAGTCTTCTTCTGCAGTTTCTCTACATTTTTTCATCTGCTTTATATGTAGTCCATTCTGCCTGGACATTCCACACAATTCATCTCTTAGCTCTGCTAGCTGTTCTTTGAATGGTCATTGTAAAAGATCAAGAATCAGTTAAGCATTCCATATTGCCATGATTGACTGGCTCTCTCCACTTTCCAGAACGTATGACATAGATAAAATTCAGCTTTCACTTTCAGTCAACTCAGCACAAACAGAGATGGAGAATTGCAAACAACATAAAGTAAAGGTTATAAGCATCCTCAGAGCTATTAAACATTTTTCAAGGTAATCAATCAATTTAAGCTTTTTGATACATCTTCCAGGCTGTTATGCAATGTTATTTTATCACCCAATTATGCAATTATGCAGTGTGCAGGCTGAAGATTTTTCCTAGCTCTAGACAGTTTCCCAACCCCACAGGTTTGTTCCCCTGGTGTGATGATGAATGCCTTCTGAGCATGTGAGGCTTTACCCTTTGTCCTCTCTTAAATCACAATTAAATGGCAATTAAGATGTCTTGATAACCTCTCATCACTGCATAATTATTTCTGCTGGCAAGAGCACCAGCAGTCAATGTCCAGTCTGCCATTTCCTCCCCAGAAGTTGCCTGTCTACTGTTGTCCATGAGATTTAAGCTCCAGGCTGGATTACAGCAGTGCACTCTGTAGGACTCGCCTGAGGTCCATCCAGAAACTGCAGAGGGTGCAAAATGTGGCTGCTCATTGGGGCAGGGTATCGCCAACACATTACCCCGCTGTTGAAAGAACTGCATTGACTATGTCCAATGTGCTGGCTTTGGGGTATAAAGCCCTAAACAGCTCAAGACCAAGACACCTGAAAGATTGTGTCATCCTTTATATACCCAGCTGATGGCCTTTTGCAGATACCATCTCATCAGGAGGGCTGCTGCATACCATAATAGTCTTGCACTTTCTCACAAAAACCCTAATGGTGTGGGGTTGGTTTTCAGTGTGTCCATGCCATGATGCCTTGGCAACACGACAACAGGCCTTTTCTGCAGTGGCTCCCCATTTGTGGGATACTCTCCCACAAAACGCTCTCCTAGCGCCTTCATTGCATATTGCATATCATAGTTGAACTGCCCTGGGATCATTGGATGAAGGATGATGATGATGTCAGTTTGCTCAGAAAAGAGGGGACTGGGAACAACTGTTCTACTCTGTTTAGTTTGTACCTGACCAGCAAGGGCTGAGCATGGGCCACTTGACTCTAGATACACATAATCTCTGAATCTTATGAGGGAGAGACTTGCTCCGGAGAAGAAGACACCTGGTGTTATGTTTTGAGCCACAGCCTCATGAGTGCAGAGGAAAAGGCAGGCTTCAGTGGCAGCCTGGACAGCTCCATGCAGTGCTCAGCTAGAAGACTTGATAAGAGCAGAGCCCAAAACATTCTTTTTCAGCAGCTGCCGCTCTGCCTCAGCAACTAGCTCTGCCTTTGTGGAAGGAGCCCCCCTGCTTTCCCAGGCATTGCTGTTGATGGAGCAGGCGAGACGGTGGCTCTGCTAGGGCTGCTGAGCTGGGGTCCTCAGGGGGCAGCGTGGCAGGCATGCGCTGGAGAGGGACAGGCACGACACACTCCTCTTCTGCAAGTGCTTCTGGGTTGGGATCTACATCTGGGGCTGGCCCTGAGGACAATTTTTACTTCCAATCTGACATACACAAAAACCAAGTCATTCGTTTAAAATAATATTTGCCAGGGTGCTTAAATAAGATTGGATGCTATGACTTTAAACATCACCGTTAACACCAACAAAATCTTAACAAGGGGGTGGGAGGACTGTGTGTTGATGGCATTTCCTTAGGGTTATAGCATTCAGTTTTATTCCCTGAGCCACCTTTTAACATTGTTGCTCAACCAAGCCACTGAAAAGAACAATAGGGCTGTCTAAATGTAGAATTTGTAGGTACTGAAAGAAGGGGATTGTTTCAGTAGCAATCTACTGGTAACTCCTTATTAGACCGTTCCAATTAGACCGTTCCCCAGTAAATGTCTGATCTCAGACTTTGGGCTTTCCAGATTTGTATGTTCCCCAAGAACTGCTTTTCTTCCCATTCTTTGTTATAATAAATTGCTGTGCAAGGTGAGACACCAAGGCTTAATTTACATTTATAAATACCCCATGCCCTAACATCTCCTGTGGTTTAATACCAAAGGATATATTTATGGTGTGGATAGATCCTGTTCCTCCAATCTAGTCACTTTGTCTAGAGTGAACCATGTCATTCAATGTCTTAACATACCAGCCTGATAATATATTGTCAAACATGGGAATGAGGTGCCTCCATTCTCTTTCCCCCCCAATAGTGCTCTGGCTTTAATTTTTGCATTGTTTTCGCATTATAACTTATTCATTGATTATATTTGTTTTAAAACGTTTTAAACAGTTTTAAAATGTTTTAAGTATTATTTTATTAAAATGCATTTTTATCACAGAGATGTTTGCTGCTCTTTTATGAGAGACAGGATATTAATTATATGAATAAATGAATAATAATTTATTCTTGCCCTATTTGCTTTTGGTAACAATACCTCCTGCTGCAAAGAATTCCGAAAGGCAGATTTATCCCTTGTTTTTAATTTTCCCTTTTATTGTCGCAGGTCCTATTTTTAATTTTTAATCCAATGAATTGCCCTTCCGCAGTATCTCAAACATTTGTTACTCCTTGAGGAAGTGAGACCTTTAGCCAGATTCTTTGCTTCACCATCCTGATTTACCTGGCTTTGCAAATTGGCTGACATCTTAAGGCAGGGACAGCCAATCTGGTGCCTTGCAGACGTTGTTGGACTCCAACTCCCATCAGCCCCACCCAGGCTGGCCAATGGTCAAGGAAGATGGGAGCCAGAGTTCTCAACATCTGGAGGGCCACATGTTGTACACCCTTGATTTAAGGAAAGGTGAACCATAGCAGATATTGATCCATTTGGCTTTCCTTTCTTGACATAGTCTACAGATTTCATTTTCAAGAAGCCAAGTCATACATGTGCTATTTACAGTGGTGCCTCGCAAGACAAAAAGAATCCGTTCTGTGATTCTCTTCGTCTAGCGGTTTTTTCGTCTTGCGAACCAAGCCCATTGACAGATTAGCGGATTAGCGGCTTTTAGCAGCTTATCTGCTGATCGGATCAGCTGATAAGCGGATTAGCGGCTTAGAAAAAGGGGGGAAAGGGAAAAAAACCAGCAGGAACTTGCAAGACATTGTCGTCTTGCGAAGCAAGTCCATAGGAGATTTGTTTTGCGAAGCACCTCCAAAACGGAAAACTCTTTCGTCTAGCGGCATTCGTCTTGTGGGGCACCACTGTACTCAAATACAAGTGACATGTTGGCATGAGGTTTTATGATTCTGATTTTGATTTCAATTATGATTCCTGAATTTGGATGATGTGCCCTAAGTATAATTTTCCAAGGTACTACACACCTGTGGTTTGTTTTGTGTTAAGAATTTATTAAATGCTTTACAGTTTGTGTTCAGATAAGAATGATTATTTGTTTGATAATATACTGTAGCCAAAACTAGTAGTATATCTGAATAACTAATAATAATAATACAACCAAGTTTCATGGACTGGCACCCTAAGGGGTTAATGAAGATAGGACTGTACATTGTGCCCCCCCTTCATGTTCTTCCTCCCAGCCAAAGCAAACCTGGCTGCTCTGCCAAAAAGAAATCAAATCAAATCTGGTGGTGCTTTAGCTGAATGCTATGTCTGTGTGAAAAACTGATTTTTTTCCAGGACTTTGTCCTTGAGGACGATGCCAACTCTGACTTGCATTAAAAATACCTGGGTGGATGAGCTTGCAGGAGTAACGCTCCCCCACCCAAGTTATTCTTTTACCATTAGCGCAGGTTGGATGGTCAAGTGCGCTGTACTACAACACTCTCCAGTTTTGTTTCGTTTTTTAAAAAAAACTATTAAAGATTTCTTTAACAGTCTCTTTTTTCAAGTTGTGTTTTCTACAGATCAGTTCCATTTGTTGTCAGACATTAGTGTTAGGTTAGGAAGAAAAGGGGGGAAAGAGGGGGTCGGTGAGTGGGGTGGGGCTGGGTGGCAGTGCTTCTATTCTTCCATTTAGTGTATGTGTGGGGTTTTGTGTCAGTGTCACTCGTGTGTGTTCTTACTATTCGCTTGTTGTATTTCCTTGGTGGTGAGAGGTTGGGGTGGCCTAGGGCAGTGTTTCCCAACCTTTTTTGGGCAAAGGCACACTTGTTTCATGAAAAAAATCTCGAGGCACACCACCATGTGTGCCTATGTGGGGCACGTTACAGCCCCATGACGTCAGCGCGCAGCGTCACGCCGGGAGGGACGCACGAAAGTGTAAGTTTCAATTTTTTCCCTCCCCCTTGCCTTTCTTCTGTGCCAACCGCCAAAAAGCCAAGAATCGCGGGACCGCCGGCGGAGGGGGGGAGGGCGAGCGGAGGCAGCGGCGAGCCCCGTTCCTCCCCATCCGCCCCATTCCATGCAAGGAGCGCGAACAGGTGTGAGAAGGGGGTCAAACCTGCGGGCCGGGGAACCTCCAAGCTTTGGGGGTGGGGGGGAGGAGGCAGCAAAGCGAGGCAGGAAGGAGAGCGCGGCTTGGCTGGGTGAGCTTTGGCAGGGGCAGGGAATGAGAGCTCGCGAGGCAGGCGCTGCGGATGGAGGCGCTGCCCGCCGAACTCGCAGGCAGCCAGGCAGGCAGACGGCGAGAGCCCCGCGCTGGGCGGCCTCTCCTCGCCGCCACCGCCCCGCCTCTCGCCGCCCGACTCGCCCGCCTCCCTCCGGGGACGGCGCCCCAATCGAAAATTTGACTTTTTTTTAAAAAAAAAATCTTTCGAATTTTTTAATTTTTCCCACGGCACACCAGGCAACATCTCGCGGCACACTAGTGTGCCGCGGAACAGTGGTTGAAAAACACTGGTCTAGGGTGTGGTTGGTTGTCTTTGGTTGTCTGTAGTGAGATTTGGTTTTGTGTGTGAATGTGTGGGTTTTGGGGTCAGGTTAGCCAGATTGATTTGTATACTGCCAGCAGATTCTTTTTGTTGTCTTGTTGGAGTAGGTATGTGATAAATGGGAACCATACCAGGGTGAAGGCATCTTCTTCTATTTGTCACCATGTCAGTTTCACTACTCATCATTTTTCGTTTGAAAAATTAGGGTGGTATTCCCTTTATTATTGCTATCTTACAACATCATACTACGGGGGGAAATGTTTATTATGTAGAAAAACAAAACTTTACATTGTGCACCTGCCAAATCAGTATCAAAAACTAACAAGAGCAGATATTTTTCGGTTGAATTGTTCGTGGAAACAGGAGCAGACTTAATCTCTATTAAATATAATTTCAGGAGAATGATGCAAATGCTGCATTACTCCTAGAGGAGAGGATGTTATACTTCATAGGAACTATGGAAAGAAACAACATTTGGTGTGTGATATAGCAGAGAGTGGGTATCGAGAACAATCCCCCAGAGCTTCTAGCAAAACAGCAGACAGCTTTGCAGCTAGTACTGGCAATCATCAGTCTTGGCAGCCTTATTTCTGTTGGCGGAAAACAAGGTCACTGAATGTCATAATCCTGTGGACTCTTGCAAGTTATGCTGGCATACTGGGCATGTAAGGTCACCATGCAGTGTGTTTGCGAGAATCCAATCTCTTGCGCTCTCAAACAGTCCCAGCAATGAGGTCAGAATGGCTTCCCCTCCCTCTCCAGCTGCAGCCTTTTGGAAAGATGCTCGCCAAGGACTGTCAAAGGGCTAGCTTTGAACAAAGGATCTGATATAGTCTTGTGGAACTGTGCTACTTCCTGCATCCTAGAAAAAAAGGGAGAAAATGCATCAGATGATAGGCTAGCATTACAAGAGGCAAGTTAAAAGTACAGTTGTACCTTGGATCCCGAATGCCGTGAGTTTGCGAACATTCTTTGGAACCCAAACATCCAACGTGGCTTCTGATTGGCTGCAGGAGCCTCCTGCAGCCAATCGGAAGCTGCGCCTTGGTTTCCGAATGTTTTGGAAGTCAAACGGACTTCCGGAACAGATTCCATTCAACGTTTGAGGTACCACTGTACTACCAGTCCTTGAGTGAAGTCACTCACTGTATTCAGGTGGGGCTAACCTAACCTGGCTCTGACTAAACTTCTAGCACACCCCAGGGAACAAAAAGGCATAAACTGGAGGGTGTCATCTAGGCACATCTGCTGTGTGAATTATGGGGGTCAGTCTAAGAGAGCTCACGAGGAAGAGTCATGTGCAAACAGCAGGACTCCCAACACCTGAAGATGCTCATATCCAAGTGTGTCTTCCATATTCCTTGAACAACTCAAACTTATTCTATGAGAATAGCATAACATACCTACTACAGTGTGAGTTCAATTAGACAGAGCCCTTTCCTTGCAGCTGTGCAGAGCATAGAACCAGGAGTTCACAAATAGGACCTTTCATCCTATTCCTTTGAATTACTTGATGAAAGTCTGTAAACCAGGGCTTTGCTTCTAGGGTGGCTTGAGAAAAGTAACATAAATTCAGGAGTGTGTCATGTACACACCGGAGGTCTGTTTGTAAACCAAAACAGGTTGTAACCCAAGGCGCTCTTTTGCCAATGGGGCCTCCAAGAAAAATTTGTTCCTAATACAAAAAAAAAAAGGGGGGGGGTTGTAATCCAAAAAAAAGTTTGCAAACCAGGTTTGTCATGTTTGTTCGCAAACCAAGGTACCACTGTATCTGGCAATAGCACTCTTCACAGAGCAAAAGTGTAGCTATGTATTTAAAGGATTGCCCAAAATGTGCATTTGTTAATTTATAGGGAAATGAATATGGTCTTGGCTAGGGTCTTATCAGCTCTGGGCTCTACAGTGTGCTTAGCTGTCTTATAAGCCAAGAAAAGCTTAACGTTTTAAACTTTTAAAAGGGGGGAGGGAGAGAGAGAGGAAATATGGGGCCCTCTGAGCTACCAGTATGTCTCTGAGCAGAAGAGCTCTCTGGATTTATTTGAAACACAATCTTACCTCCAGTGCTCTCATTATAATATCTCGCTTGAATTTGCCAGAATCCAAGTTATATTAGCCAGGCACAATGGCGTTTAGCTGGCGTACAGTTGCTACATGTGTTTATGCAAACAACACTACTGGGCAGCTCTACTGAAGCTAAGGGCAGTTCTGTAATTCTGCAAGCCTCACAAGGAGTATATGTGCCATCCAGCAGGGGTGTGCACTGAATTCAGACAAATCCTGAATCCAAGATGAAGTGTGGCACCTCAAAAAGGTTTGGGGCTTGTTGGAGGTGAAGTCGGAACTGGAACCCTTGAAGCACTTTGTGGGGCTTGGCAATTCAGATGTCAAAAAGCGACTGCAGACAAGCATATGCTAAAAGCAGAACTAAGCTTATCATATAAGGAAAACGCCAGGGAAGGAAGAAGAAACACCAGCACTGGGAGAGTTACGTGAGAGATCGTTGTGACTAACAGGGCCAAGTTGTCATCAGAGGAACTGATTTTACCTGGAAAGTCCCCTTACCTCCACAAAAAATGGTGGGCATATTTCACGGCAGTTTGCCAGTTTTCTTATCCGGTGATAAGGTAAGCTCTCTTATGTATGCGATTTTCAGAACATTTGTTCACAAAACATCAGGGGAGAACATGATTCCTTTTTTCCTCATTCCAAAGAACCAAATTGGGGTCTGAACCAACTTTTGTGATTGGTACATACCCCTACTGATGCCCTGGCCTTTGGCTAGTGCAATAAAAGTTTATGAACATAGCCCTCGTCTTTGGGACCTGGAATGCCTTGTCTTTTTCAGTTAACATTTTAGCCTTTATTCCTCTTGCATGCATAACATTATCATTTCCCAAATTAGCTGCTTTGGATAAACAGGATGGTGTTGCGTCGGTGAGTACAATCATTTTCCTGACCTGCCGACTTTTCTCTGGCACAAACAGAACTAAGGTTACAGAACTCTGCCAGAAGAGGGAGGGGGGAGAAGAGAACAGGATATTGGCGCTGCCTTGGCTAAATTCTTAGGAAGTGCCCACCCCTATCCCCTGCAATCAGTGAACAAAAATACCCAAGAGGAACAAGGCAAATTGCCAAATTTTGCATTAGCAAAGCCCACTTATGCAGCAGAGCCCTTGGCCCCCGGCAAGTGAGTCATCAGATCAGTGAGACACAGACTGAGAACTTCCCAAGGACAAATGGACTTGCCCAAACCTCTTGCTTCTGCAAAAGCACAGCAGGAGGGACTCACTCAGTCCGACGTCTAAAGGCATGGAAGGTTCTGAAGAAGCAGATGACATCCCAACACCCAGCAAGAGACCATGGTGTCACTTCAGCTGCTGTTTTCAAAAGGGGAGCTATGATTTAGAGGCCCCGATCATCAGCAGAGAAGTTTAGCAGGAGCAATATGAAATTGCTTCTGTAATGAAGTGCCCTCTGTGGGGTTTAATTTTCACTTCCTTAGGATGGGAGGCCTTGGATGGGGGATGTGCAGTCGCCTATCTGGAGAAAGAAGGGGGGGAGAGAGCGAGAGCAACCCCACACATTTTGCCATGCATTGAAGGCACCAACATGGGAGGCTGGGATGGTTAGGAGGCAGCGGAGTTCCTCAGAAATTATGGGATGGTGTTCATGCTGCTACTTCAGAGTTTGTTTCTGCTGCTGGTTGCGCAGAGGAGCATGACTTCACGACACCATGGTGAAGAAGAGCCACATCACTGGCCCTTATGACATCTTCTTCTATTTTAAGGCAAGACAGGTTTTGACTTTGCTGCCCAGAAGGGCTTCTTGTGACTGTCCCACCATTACTCACAAGACTTGGCGTTTCTGGGTTGATTTCATCTGACAGAAGTTAGTCAGCAGCATCTTCTTTGCTGGGCTGAAGAAAACAAAAACTAAGTATTAATTGAGAACAGTATTGACACCAAAGACCTCCCAAAAACGTTGCCATGTTGGCCATCCAGACACTCCAGGCCCCTTCCAGTCTCAAACCCCACCCCCTGCACTTACCTAGCATTCTGTGGCCACAGAGACCTTTGAGGTTTTACAAAGGACTTTTTGTCCTTCGACAAACTCTGAATTTGCTATTTCTCTCTCATAAACTACAGCAGCTAACAAAGTAGATGTTAAATTATTACAGCAAAACATTTTGGCTTCTGCCAAGGCTGCAGCAGCAGCACCCTTTGATTCATGTCAGAGCAACAGAAACCAAAATGATTCGCCCTGAGAATGTTGTGTCTTCTGCTTTGTTACTCACTGTTATAAATACATACTTTAGTGATTAACTGCATTCTTTCATGATCTAGCACAAACCTGTCAAAACTACTGTCTGATGATTTAAAAAAATGTCTATATTAAAATAGTTCTGAGATGAAATCCTCCCCTGAGAACTTACAGCTCTAATATGTGGGAAAGAAAACTGGCATCTCCAAAATTGGGGGCACTGGAAGGAGGCTGCCATCGCCCCCCCCCCCCCCCGCCAGTATGCTCTGGGATGGCTCTGCAGCAAGAGAAGGCTCTGAGGAAGCCAGCACATCACCCAGGAGAAAACGGCTTACAATTGCTGAAGAGACAACAGAAAATCTGCAGCACGGCAGCCCCTTGCTCCAAACCTTCAAAGCAAACTGCACTGCTCTTGTTACTTCTAGAAACATAAAACATCGGTTCCTAGTGAAGTAGTCCCAGGTGAAACACCTGTTATTCCTGAATAAGACTATATTAAGACTACTCTCTAAGCTTCTCATTACAGATTTGAATCAATGTCTTATCAGACTTCAGGTTAACCCAAAGTTCTCTTTGAGATCAAATGCATGTGACCTGTAACTAACCCAAGAAATAAGACTTATTCCCATATACAGATGTCTGTGTCACTTGTAGAAACTTGCCTCAAGTGCCTGTGATGTGCTGCTGGGATGCCCGCCTCATGAAAGGCATCCTTGTTTCATTACATGTTGCAGACTTCATTCATTATAAATCAGAATAAAACCTCAATTGAATGCACTTATCCCCAGCAGGGGATCACATTTCTGGAGAATCTGATCTTCTATGACTAAAAGCTGACAAATCATTGGGAGTATAATTCCTCATTTATGCAATAACTGTAATCCTCTAAAAATTTGTGCTGATTAAATAGCACATGCAACAGATTCAGACTGTGAGCAACCAGAACAGCCCCTGCACAAAGGAGGAACTACAAAGTGGATTTACAACTGCAAAGTGGATTTACTACAAGAAGGAGCAGCAACCATTTTCTAGACTTTGAACTAACAACTAGCTGCTTCTAAATAAAAGAATTAAATGTGGAATGTAGAACTTTTATTTGATCCTCTGGGCTTGGTTATGAACTTTAAACATCTTTCCCCACCCTTGCCCACATTAAAATGATTCTGACCATTTCATTCTGAAGTTCATTCCTTTTCATGACTGTAATTTAGCACAATCATTTCTGGAGCATCCTTGAGAAACTGAATAGGGTTTGTGTCAATCTGAAAGGGGGATGGGGAAGAGTCTCCATCTTTTGAAAAATAAAACCTGTAGTGTTCCTGTCATGCTCCTTGGTGCCCCCCCCCGACTAGTGGGTGAGGGACACAGAGAGCATTCTCAGCACACCCAGAGCAGGCATGCCAAGAGCAGGCATGCAGTGCTGCCATCTGACTGGATTTTATTCTGATCCTGATCTGATTTGAGGATGTATTTTAATTGATTGTCTGATTTTATGTTAATGTGTTATACATTTGATGTTAGCCGCTCTGAGCCCGGCTTCGGCTGGGGAGGGCAGGATATAAATAAAATTCTTATTCTTATTCTTATTATGCGCAGCTGAAGACAGGCTGGTTAAAACTGCGCAAGTCAAGCTCCAAGCAAGGCCAAAGGCTTGAGAAATGTTTTTGCACCAGGTCTGCTTGAGTTGCCCAGTGCAAAAAGAGCTTTCCAGCTCCCCTGGCTTGCTTGGAGCTTGACTTGCACAGTTTTAACCAGCCTGCCTTCAGCTGCGCATGGCTGGAATAACACACGTCAAATGCACATTAGAGGAAGGATTGCTGCCGTTCTTAAAGTCCCCACCACAGGGGCGAGAGCTCTCTGGCTTTAGGGGTCAACATGGCTTTCCAGGCTTCTCTATCTGACCCTGGGGACTCTCCCAAGGCCAGATTGCCCCCTCAGTCCCACACCCTCTGGCCACTCCTGCCTGGGGGTTTCCGCTGCCTGGAATGTGTCTTTGAACTCCAACGGAAGCATTTCGCCTCCTGTGCAAAGCTGATGTTTTGCCTCTGGCCCCACCCCCGCAGGCATGCGGCCCCTGCAAGGCTGACCAGCAGGGAATGTGGCCCTCAAGTCGAAAGAGGTCTCTTGCCCTGAGCCCGTGTGGGGAGTGCTTAATGTGTTGGACTGTGACCCGAGGAGCCAGGCTTTAAATCCCTGCTTGGCCAGGAACACCCTGGGTGGCCTTAAGTCAGTTACTGTTGTGGGGAAGAAACATGTATGGCACTTTGAGATCCTTGGAGAAAACGGCAAGATTTAAATGCAATAAATAAAAATAAATTACAATACCCTGGATCTACTGGCTTAACGCATCTGAACTGTTTCGAAATTAGCCAACCGTAACACAATTCCCAGAGGGAATCCAACACAAACAGACAAAAAACAAGCAAACTTTTTTTGGTGTAAGTTGACATCTCAAAAAGGAGTTATTTTAGGAAACCAGTTGCTAGGTTTTCTGAGAGACAGTCTTTGTTTATACATTTATCAAACAATAACTTTGAAGACAAGGTGCTGCTACATGTTTTTCTGTATTATGTTGATGTACATTTTTCTTCTTTTCTCATTCTTCTTTTTAAGTATTAACATAGCATTTTTCTAAAATTAACATTGTAATGAAAAGTATAACAAATAACCAAATATAAGAACCTATCCTATTCAAAGTAAGCTTTAATCAGGAAAGAGGAAATGAGAGGGGATATAAACAAAATAACTCAGACAGCTGTAAATTGTAAGCAACAATCCATTAGATTTGAAAGTATTCTGAAAATCGTTCCACTGGATATCAAGCTATCAAAAAACATAAGTGAATTCACACAACCACTGAATAAGACCGCATTTCTGAAAATGTCAATACAAAAATGCCTTATTCTGTGGTAAATCAAAGGAAGAAAGACTTTCCCATGCTAACAGTGCTTTGGGCAGCAGTCCTAAACATCTTTTCAAGCGGGGAAGTCCTGCTGAAGTCCTGACTCCTCTATAGATATACACAGGATTGCTGGACAGAGTGTCTATTCAAGAAAGCCACACAACTGAAGACTCCAGAAAGGCTAAATGCCTAAACCAAGTCTGACGACAAGACATTTTAGAGCAGGGCTGAGGAACCCGTGTCATTCCAGATGTTCCCACCATCCCTGATCATTGAGCAAGCTCTCTACGGCTGATGGAGCACAACACCAGGAAGGCAAAAGCCCCTCACACGCCAGTTCTAAAGCTTACAATAAAATCTGTTCTTAAGAAACATGCATCTGTATCGAGAATTTAATTTTAGCCCCTATTTATGAGGTAAAAAGAACTGGGAACTGAGAGGTCAGTGGAACTCCTGCTCCGAGACAAGATCATGAGCATGTGAACTTTTAATGAAAATCTTGTGTGGATGTAGAGCAACTCCATTGTACCCACTTGGCACTCACTTGCAAATATTTTCTAAGCATCATGTTTACCTTCAGTGCTCAGTTATTGAAAATCTTGGTCTTCACATACTCATCATCATAACTAATTTTCTTTTCTCCTTTACCTACAAAGGTTTCCATGGCTTCCTAGGGCGGTTAACGTGACTATTCAAATAAGAGAAGATTCTCAAATGATGCAAGAAATCAACCACAAGGACTTTCAGTGGCAGCTAGTAAAAACTGGAATGGAAGGTCTCCACCAGGATTTACTTTGCTATAGAGTCGTACCTTGGTTTTCGAATGCCTTGGTACTCGTACGTTTTGGCTCCCAAATGCCACAAACCTGCAGCCAATCGGAAGCCGCACCTTGGTTTTCGGGAGTCAAACAATCTCCCAGAACAGATTAAATTTGAGAACCAAGGTCCCACTGTATATAATGGCCATATTTCTATAACCCTAATGAATATAAAAAAATAGATGGAAAATAACTTCATGCTTTTAGACCCTAATTTAACAAGCAAGGGTTCCAATTTCAAAATCTGTTTAACACCTCAGCTTACCTAAATTGTGTGTGCAGCACTTAAACTTACGTTTTAGGATGTCTGCAGAACTTGCTGACAGCTACCATGTCTGAGAGCTCAGGCAGAGCGTCCATCAAAGGATGCATATCTCCAACGACCGGGGTAGCTTTTCGCTTTGCTTCTGCTTTTTGTTGTTGTTTTGCTAGCTTGATATTTTCTATTTCTGAAAAACAGGGGCAAGAGGGAGAAACAATTGTTAAGTGAGTATCCAGGGGTCAGCAAACCTTTTCAGCAGGGGGCCGGGTCCACTGTCCCTCAGACCTTGTGGGGGGCCGGACTATATATTTTTTTGGGGGGGGGGGATTGAACGAATTCCTATGCCCCACAAATAACCCAGAGATGCATTTTAAATAAAAGGACACATTCTACTCAGGTAAAAACACGCTGATTCCCGGACTGTCCGCGGGCCGGATTGAGAAGGCGACTGGGCCGGATCCAGCCCCCAGGCCTTAGTTTGCCTACCCACGGAGTATACTTTAAATTCTGTTAATTGAATCTTTAAAATGTCTTTACCACTTTTTAAAGTCTTATGTCTGAGAAGTTTGTTACAAGTCTATTTTGATTAACTACAGGGTCCTGTCATAGTTCCATCATTCTTTCTTTAGGAAAAAATATTTTGCTTGACCCATGAGGGTAACTATCCATACTGACTAATTACTAGCTGAAATATTATTTGGGGCAATAACATTATTTCTGCCACAATGCTAGAGTGAAATAGGAGAGGGAGGAATGCAGTGACCCAGCCTGGTCACTGGAAACATTCAGTCAGCCAGGGTTGGGGCTTACAGAACTGAACAAAAGGAGTCGCATGGCATCGGAGCACCAAAGGGAGCTTTCCAGGCTCACTCAGATGTAAGATCCGGTATAATTTACCTAAGTGCACAGCATAAAACCAGGAGTTAATGAACTTTACCCATTCTGCTGTAACGAGAGAGAGAAGGGGATGGTTAAGCCACATATGCCCATTTTGAACCCACTATCATGTAGATTCAAAGAGGTCACAGTGTCCCTCTGATCTCCTTAGTATGAATGATTCAGCTCGAAAGTAAGATAAGATTCTACGGATTCAGAAGTGATTCAGAAGATAGAATCCTTTCAACGTGGTTAGATCTCTTCAGCCCTTCATTGGAATCCTAGGAGCTGGAATTTACAACATCCTTGTTTCTTTTGGCTGTCCTGTTAACGTTTGCCTTTTCAGATGCTTGTGACAAATGTGGATGTGTATACTTCACCTCTTGTCTGGAGAGCACATGCATTCTGATCGCCAGTACTCCTGTTTTGGGTCCAGCACTATGAAGTTGTATTACTTCAAAGCTTTCAAAAAATGAAGCTTAGACATACCTGATTCTGAATTCTTTTCTTATGAAATCTTTCTAAGGACAGAGACATTCTACCTGTGATTCTAGTGGCTGAAACTGCATCTTTTTTGGCTTTAGTTTGATATGATTTACTACTGCTTAGAATAGAATATAACCTGAATAATTTCTATTACGCCATTAGGCAGAACTTCAGTTCCCAGCTGGCAAACAAAAAAGGGGAGGGCAAAAGGCATTACATCTCTTCAAAAAAGAAATCAGGCAGAAAGCAAATTAATCCCAAAATACGTACATTTGCATGAAGTCAGCTTTTGAAGATAACAAAAATATATTCCCTAGTCAAGTGATTAAATCTTACAACAATTTTCTGTATAAGTGAAATTTATTGTATACTAGGAAAATTATCTGCTTTATAGACAAGTAACTGTTGAAGTAAAAACATATATCATTACCAAATGTGTAATTAAATTCCTTCAAGTGAACACCCTGTTATTATACAACAGGAAACATTATTCATGTGGCCCTAATAATGCAGTTTCCACATGTTTCTTTCCGCACCTGTGAGAATATCCAATTTTTACTTTTCAATCAAATCTAAGGAGGTATCATGGCCCTGGAGGCAGATTCACCTTCTTCAAGGGATGAAGGTTGGAGACTCTGAATCAGAAAAAGAACTGCAAGCGAGGGCAGAAACACTTCTGCAATGGGAGCCAAGGGTGCTGGCTTAGAATCACAGAATTGGAGAGTTGGAAGCGTCATCAAGTCCAACCCCGCTGCAATCAACTAAAGTACAGTGGTGCCCCGCAAGACGAATGCCTCGCAAGACGGAAAACCCGCTAGACGAAAGGGTTTTCCGTTTTGGAGGTGCTTCGCAAAACGAATTTCCTATGGGCTTGCTTCACAAGACCAAAATGTCTTGCGAGTTCCTGCGGGTCCCCCCCCTTTTTCTAAGCTGCTAAGCCGTTTATCAGCTGATTCGATCAGCAGATAAGCCGCTAAAAGCCGCTAATAGCGCTAATCCACTAATCCGTCAATGGGCTTGCTTCGCAAGAAGAAAAAACCGCTAGACGAAGAGAATCACAGAACGGATTCTTTTCGTCTTGCGAGGCACCACTGTATCTGTGACAAGAGAACTACGTCTCGGAGGACCCTATTTCAGAAGCATCCATTTGACTAATTTCCCTGGCCCCATAAGATTAAGAGACTGCTGGGGTGGCCTGGGCCCCTGCAGGTGAAGAGGCGCCTTTCAGTAAAGGCAGAGCTTGCAACTGGAATACAGGCGCTGCTCTTATATAGGGACTGGCCTAAGTCTGGCTGCTGCGGAAGCAACTCCAGAGCTTTACCCTCTGTGAGTATTCAGTCTAAACCTTGCAAAAGACAGCCTCACCACAGAGCAGAAGAGGGAGGATTTTGCCTTTCATTCTATAATTTTTTCCTGTGTCCTCATTTCCTCACCATGAACCCAAGGTATCCTAATGTATGACAAGGTTAAGGCTGAGATATCTTTGCTCAATAAAGAAGGAAAGTGGGGTAGAAAGTGGGATGCAATAAGCCCACTGGGAGAGAAACATGGGATTGACTAGTTCCATAATTCATTCCTGAGCTGAAGAAAGCAGAGGAAGAAGCAGGCAAGCCAGAGGTCTATTCTTAATCTCATCCTGCAAGATCTGAACAAGTCTCCTATGAACTTATTTTAAATCCTCATGCAATAATTAGTCATGTGTAAACCAGGTTCTGACTAATTTTTGTTGTTGTTGTTACTATTATTATTATTTAGATTTTCTTGTATTACAAAAGTACATACAGTGTCTCAGTTTTCTGTTCACAGAATCTTTTCTACAGATCAGTTTTATTCAATGTGAGGCCCAAATATTATAGGCGGATTAAGGTTGGGGAAGAAGAGAAGTTGGGAGGGAGAAGGCTGGGGTAGTAAACTTTCTTTTTTAATATTGTGTGTGTGCGCGTGCGTGTCATGTGGGTGGGTTCTCTTTAGATTCATTTATTAGTTTTCTTCCTATTAAGAATTCTGTAAATTCCTCTGAAGGCAAAGAGAGCAGTCTGATCCTAGAACTGGCAGCTGCTTTTCTCTATCCATGCTTACGTGAATTCTCCTGTTCCTCAACACCACCACCCTTGGAAATTTAGCCACTAAAAGTGAAATGAGCATACAGTGACCCATAGAGAAAGGCTGTCCACAGCTCCATGAGCACATCTACTTTTCCCTTCTCACTTCCATGGGAAGTGACTTCAGAATTCGCAACCGTTGAGTTTATATGTAACTACTTTTCATGTAACATATAGTCATTTCTCTGGCTCCGAGTGCTTGTAAGTCTGGAAATAACATTCACTTTGGATTGTCTAACCCTGTTTTAAAAATATTGTACATGAGTTTTGATAATCTATTACTTGTTAGATAATTCAGCAAAGTTAGAACAACTGTGAGTATTACAAGTGCCACCAGCTGAACATATCAATTACTTGAGCAATCAGCCAACAGAGCTTCAGGGAGCATCTGAAACTGCTTCCGGTCAGGTGGATTCCCATATAGATTTTCAGGTGCTTGCCGACTGCACAGAATATTCTTAGGTAAAAGTCTAAGCATTGAAGAGTTAGCTGTCTTCTGTGGAAAACAGGATTCATCAAAATAAGACTTACTTTGCAACCACCTCTCCTTTCGTAGCTTCATTTTTTCTTTCTTAGGCAAAAGTACCTTTTCATCTTCACCTGAAAAATCAAACAGATGTAACAATAAGTGAATGGCATTCAAAAGAGTATCCTTTATTATTGATAAAAATGCCTAAAATATGCTAGCCACTGCACAGAAATCAAAAGCTGGCTCACAAAAACAAGACAGGAAATGGCAATTGGGAGGAAAAGGAGAAAACATGGCATTATAAAACCATCAAAACATTCCAAAGATCATGTTGAGGTGAGAAAATACGTAGGTGAACCATCTGTTCTCACTGTACACTTTAGGATAGAATATAGCTATAAATGCCAAACCTATAGGATCGATTACAACAGCAAACTTGCAATGTTAACAACCTTATTTAAACCTCAGAGAGAATAAGGAGGCTCCCCTTCTCAGCACTTGCTAATTTAGTATTAAATTTCTCTATGCGTTTAGGCCCAAATTCATCCAAAAGGTACACAAGTCAGTGCACTTATGTTTGTGCTATTTCAAACCCAGAGCCCAGATGGGAACAAAAGGGATTTAGACAGGTAGGGCACACCTGCCATCCCGTCCACTTTGGGTCACAAGGCAGATCCTGATAAGGATGTGGCCCATGGAGCCAGAAAGGTGCGTCCCGTCTTCATCCCCAATAAGCCCAGCTCTGCAGCCTAGCTATGGAGAGCCAATTGGGGCTGGCCTGCCTTCTGAAGGGTTAGGTTCCACAAGGTCAAGAAAGGGTGTGGCAGTCCACAGTTGAAATACCGTATTTTTCACACCATAGGACGCACTTTTTCCCCTTCAAAAATGAAGGGGGAATGTGTGTGCGTCCTATGGAGCGAAGACAGCATAGCCCCGCGCCCCTCTGCCGGCTGGAGAGGTGACACGCGGCTATGGCAGGAGCCTCTATAGCCGTGCACCACCTCTCCAGCCGAGAGAGCGCGCTCGGGGCTAAAGAAGCCCCTCCACAACCCTCTCCCGGCTGGAGAAGTGACATGCAGCAATTGCAGCAGCCTCTTTAGCCGCGCGCCATCTCTCCAGCCGGGAGAGCGCGCACGGGGCTAAAGAAGCCCCCCCGCAACCCTCTCCCGGCTGGAGAGGTGACATGCGGCTATGGCAGGAGCCTCTATAGTCGCACGCCTTTGCGCTGCTCCCCGACCTGCTCTTTGGGGCTGGTGGTGGGCTTCCCCCCGCCAGCCCCAAAGAGCAGGTCGAAAGGAACCTGAAGCCTGGAGAGCGAGAGGGGTCAGTGCACACCGACCCCTCTCGCTCTCCAGGCTTCCAAGGTAGCCGCCTGAACGCACCTTAAACGGCACCTTGTTTTAGAGGGGGAAAACAAGAGGGGGGAAATTCTCCCCCTCTCTGCGCAGCGCCTCCTGCCGCTTCACTGAAGGGGCGCTGGGCAGAGAGGGAGAGAATTTTTTTCTTGTTCTCCCCCCTCTAAAACAAGGTGCATCCTATTGTCCGGTGCGTCCTATGGTGCGAAAAATACGGTACAGTGGTGCCTCGCAAGACGAAATTAATCCGTTCCGCAAGTCTCTTCGTCTCGCGGTTTTTCCGTCTTGCGAAGCACGGCTATTAGCGGCTTAGCGGCTATTAATGGCTTAGCGGCTATTAACGGCTTAGCAGCTTTAAGAAAAAGGAAACAAACTCGCAAGAACTCGCAAGACGTTTCGTCTTGCGAAGCAAGCCCATAGGGAAATTCGTCTTGCGGAACGACTCAAAAAACGGAAAACTCTTTCGTCTTGCGCGTTTTTCGTCTTGCGAGGCATTCGTCTTGCGAGGTACCACTGTATAAAGTCTACACGTTTCTTGATGTATCAAGTTACCAAAAATTAACCTAGAAGGATAACTTTATATCTTGTCTTTCACACTGCAAGCTTCTTGAGGGCAGGCATCTGTCTCTTTTCATAAAACTCTGCAAGATGCCCTGCACTGATGGCATGATGGCACCCAGAGAATGTTTTGGGGGCAATCCTATGGCAAGAGCTTCTGAGATGAGCAATGCAGGATGCAATGGAGCTCCCTGGACTCTCTACTGGCCAGCGGTGTGTGGTCAGTGAACTAGAGGGACTAGGATAGTCCCCTGAATGTTCCCAGTAAATTGGAGTATTAAAGTCTGGCACCTCCTTCCCAAAGCCCTGGAAGCTTCTCCCGGAATAGAGGAGGAGGAAGAGAGGGAGGGTGGAATGATGCTCAGGTACATGATGTTGGTGCCCCTGCCATCACCCTTGCAAGCTGGCACCTCTGGCCCTAACTGTTTCCCTAGGAAAACTTTCACCACAAAGAACTGCTTCTGACGTTAAGTCCCTGGCTCAGCGTACGTATATTGACATGACTTGCTCATCCCAGCTGAAGCTGGCTGAGCCAGGGCAGGCTGAAGCCTCGCCAAAGGGGGACTCCAGTGGTGTGGGTGGGTGGGCAGAACCAGAGGTGAGGTCTTCAGCTGAGTCATGTGACCTAGAAACCCAGCACAGAACACTCTTCTGAAGGCTTGTTTTCCCTCTGCCAAACTCAGGCAGAGCAGCAGCTCTGCTGCTGAAGAGAGTTTGGCTCTTGCCTAACTTTACTCCAGTTTAATTTACACCGGCTTGCTTTATGCCAGTTTCTTGTGCATGGGATTGCTCCCCCGCTAACTGTTAAATTATCAGGGAGGAAAATATGAGAGTCCTAAAGAGAGGTTTGAATGACACACACGACAACACATTTCTGCTTTGTAAGTTGCACATTGTGGCGTTAGGTTGGTCACAGTGAATGCTGCATGTAAAACCCATTTCAGTTAATATCTCATCACATTTTCTTAATGTTAAGAACGTTAAAGAGGAGAATGAAGTTAAAACATAAAAAATCTTTTCATCAGTTGAGGTGGGGGGGGGGAATAAACTTTATTTTGATATGCAAGGAGTTAAGAACTTGTAGTTTGTAACTGTTGGGCAAATGCTGAATGTTTAGTCAATCCAGTAGGATTATTTTATGCAAAGCATCAATAAATACCCCAACATCAGCCAGCTGGGCAGCCAGACAAGGCTTATCCATAAGCAAGAGATGAGTTCTCTTCACTCAGGAGCACCCCATGTGGGCAGAGAAAGAATTGTATTTAAAAGACAGATTATGGCAATGCAACTGAACACCCCAATCCAGCGCAGGGAGAGGGTTCACACACTACCCCAGGGATAAGTAACCTCTGACCTTTGACTCCAATTCCCATCAGCCCCAACTAGACTGGTCAATGGTTGGTCTGGAGGGCTACAAGTTCCCTGCATTACCCTTTCCAAAACCTAAAAGAGAGAGGGAGACTGAGTGGGATCTCCTGATCCTTTATTCCCCTTGCCCCTGGTATTATTTCTGCATTCTCTGTTCCTCTCTCTCCCCCCCATCTCTTTTTATAACAGCCAGCATGTGCACACAGAGGGCATTTGAGGATTGCTAAGGCTTACCCGTACTTTCAGTCGATATCTGTGAAAGAGCATTTTCATTAGCAGCATATTGATTTTCCAAGCTGTTCACCTCAGCTATAATCTGCCCTGTTGAATGCTTTAGCATAGATCCTAATCCAGCATAGCCAGATATTTGTGAAGGGCAAAGTCAGCGCGCTTCACAACAACTATACAACAGAATAAAAACCATAGCCTGCTGCAACTAGGAGACTAGAAATAGTTATGCTATTCAATGTTTGCAAAAGAAACTAATTCTTGTTAAAAGAATAAAGCAGCCTTGTAAATAAACTCAACGTTATAGCAATTTCTTTTTTAAAAAAACACACCTGTTTTTTACTCATTAGCTGGGCACTCCTCCCTCCTTTTCCAGGGCCTTTTATGTATCAAAAGCAGGTGAATAAAAAAATAGTGTTCCCTTCCTCCTTTGCACATCCCACTGCCAATCCTGAGCTGGATTTGTGTGAAAACGACACTCCTGTTGCACATCCGTCTCCTGGCAAAAGCACCAACTGCTTTCTCCCTCTGCCACCAGTCCACTGTTTTTCTATGCTAGATGCATAGGAGGTTCGCCTGCAGCTCATCTCGCACTGAAATGCAACAGGCTGGCAGCATTTCTTTCTTTCCTCCACTTCCAGCCCTTTGAGTTCTACACTGGAAGTGTAAGAGGGAGTTTTGCCTACTGCAGGTTCGGCATCATAGCACTCCATGTCTCCACCAGGAGCCGTCTTGGTTTCTGTGCTGGGCAAAGAGCAGGGGCTCACAACAGAGATGAAATGAAATGAGGTGCCGCAGGAGGGACCTTTTGAAAGCTCTATCCCTCATCTAGGCAGGGAGAAGACAACAGATCTTCTTCCACACCCAGCAAAGAAATGCAGCAGGCTGTCAGAAGAGAGGCTGAATGTGGCACCACTCTTCTGGCAGCTCATCCTCCCGGGTGAAGTCCTTAGTTGCTCATTTATGGTGACAAGTCAATCTGTTAAAAACAAGGCTAGACAAGAGCTTCTAAAAAGGGATCCCTTCCCCCTCTAGCTCTATGCAAGCCTTGCCAAATCCCAAGCCAAGCAGGTGCAGGGGCTCAGGGGAAAAACATGCAATGCTTTTGGCAATCACAAAGTAGGTTCCAGTTTACAAAAAAGCTCAAGCTACAACTACTTTTTAGCCTTAAGATGGCACATGACTCTTTGCCAGGGATCAGCAACCTTTTCCAGTCGTGGGTCGGTCCACCATCCCTCAGACCATGTGGTGGGCCAGACTATATTTTGGAAGGAAAAAAATGAACGCATTCCTATGACCCACAAATAACCCAGAGATGCATTTTAAATAAAAGGAACATGCTACTCATATAAAAACACGCTGATTCCCGGACCATCCGCGGGCCGGATTGAGAAGGCGATTGGGCCGGATCCGGCCCACGGGCCTTAGGTTGCCTACCCCTGCTCTTTGATGTGACAGAATGCTGTCTTGTACTGACAGAAACACTCAAAAAAATTAAGAACTGCTGTATTTTATTGCCACAATTCAGTCCCCAATTGTGCAAATCAGCCAGCCAGCAAACTTGTGGCCAACAACCATTTTGTACCAACAAACAAGGGATGCACACTTATTTATACAAGACGATGCAGACACTGCTGTAGATGCTTGTAATGAAAGTCTAGTCATAAAGTAGGGGCCTGAAAATACTTCTCTCTGTGGCAAGATTGCTTATTTCAATTCCAAGATTTCTACTATTCTATGATAGCAGACCTAAGCTGGCACTGTGAATCAGTGTATCATTTGAGCAATTTAGCACTAGGCAAGTTTTTGAATGGCTTATATTTCTAGTGCTGTATCTCCTGACATTCAAGTATGATTGCTGACATGTGACTAGATATGTCAAAGTATGTGTGAGAGTGAAGGAACTGAATACATCTTCCTGCTAGCAACTGTTTAGTAGCAGTTGCTTAACTCTGCAGTCATAAAGCATAATTGCTCTGATTTACAAGGGAACATTCAGGCTTTTGGGGGGTGGGCAGGCTAGGGAAGTCCAACACACTGAATCAAAATCTCTCTCTCTCTCTCTCTCACACACACACCCTTGACAATTCAAGTTTTCATTTCCATGTTCAGGCACAATGGTAGAAACACCCCAGGAGAGAAGATAGGTACCATTTCTCTTCCACAGTCCTCCAGTCCTCCCAATCACCTTTTGAGGGTCAGCAAAGCATCAGCACAGGCCAAAACACCCTACCAACTCAAGGACACTAGAATAATGCACCCAAATCCACTAAAACTCTGTGGCCACAACCACAATCTGGTAATTGAGAAACTAGCAAGTCAATGCTAAAAAGAAACATAGGGAAGGAGACCTGTGAATCCTCACTTGCCTTAGTTCCAAGAAATATTTGAAAACCATGCTCTATCAGGCTGTTCAAAGACAGAAAGGAATTATGAAGAAAAGATCATCATACTCATTTTGAGGGAAAGAAAACTGCATCTTAAAAGAAGTTCAAAGTGTTCGGTACACTTAACCTTAAATGCTGTAACACATCTTCTCCAAAAGAAATTGTAGCCGCTCTGAGCCCAGCTTCGGCTGGGGAGGGCGGGATATAAATTATTATTATTATTATTATTATTATTATTATTATTATTATTATTATTATTATTTCATTTCTTTTACACCAACAGCACTCTGGTTACAGGTGAAGGTCTGAGGGAAAACACCAAACATTTATCATTTTTACACGCCTATTTTACAGAAGGAACAGGCAGGTGGGATGCTCATTTCTTTAAGTGGCCCGGTGTTTTGAGAAACAACTGAAGCCATTTTCCTCCAGCAACACCTTGCTTAAGTACCATGGAAAAGTCAAACAGCTCCATGTAACAACCTCTTGGCATCTCAGAGAAAAATGCCATCAGTATTTGTGTCAGTGGTAACCACAATAACAACACGTTATACTGAATGAGACACCTTATACTCACCTTATGAGACACGTTATACTGAATGAGACACCTTTCAATTATCTTCTTCAGAAAATTGAGTATGAGAGCACAGGGCGAGACTGTAATGCCATTATTCCTTGCAGAAGCAAGTATATGCCTGGGACCCCACCCACCCTTAGTACAGAACAATCACAGAGTGTGTTTGCACTAAGATGGCTATCAAGTTACAAAACTCCCTGCTCTTTCTTGGTTTGAAATTCAAATCTCAGTTTCAAATTCAAAGCCTCACTTTACATAAACTAAATTGCTTAAAAAATAACCAACCTCTTTTGCAAAATCAAGGATTTGCCTTTGGCCAGATAAGTCCTGCACAGGCTAGCCAAGCATAAACTGAAGCCCAATACTTATTGATTCCCTAAACCACATCCCCCAGTCCTTCCGTCCTCTCATTGGTTGCAATGATGACTCTCTGTGCAGGACAGTAATGACAAACACAATTAAAAGCAGAAATAAGTTCATATCATAGTTTCTTCAACCACCTAAATGTCTATTTCCTGCAAGTTCCTGTCTGCCAGCTGTTTTGTTTACCTTGTCCAGTTTGAAGTTGAAAGAGCATGACCCATGTGATAAATAAGGCTGGGATAGCTCAATTGATAGAGAAGCAGACTCTTAATCTCAGGGCCGCGAATCTGAGCCCTGTGTTAGGCAAAAGATTCCTGCATTGCAGAGGATTGGACTGGATGACCCTTGTGGTACCTTCCAACTCAACATGACGACAATAATATGTCCTTCCAAACAATATTGTCCAGTCTCTTGAGCTCTACTGAAGTAGGCTCAGCTGTGCACGCTGGGTCCACTCTTGCAGGGTAAGAGAAGTATCAGAAGGGGAGCCTGGGAGACCTCAAGCAACACAGTCCAGCCTAAGAAGGTCAACACAAAATTAGCAAGGTTCTTGGGCTACATCTCAGGGATACTTACTTCACAAGAGTGAGAAGGCAGCCCTGTATCAGGAAGTTTTTAATGTTTGACTTTTACTATGTGTTTATATAAGCCGCCCAGAGTTGCTGGGGAAATAATAATAATAATAATAATAATAATAATAATAATAAACATCGCAGTTCAAAAGCACACTAGTGCAGGTAGATAAATAGGTACCGCTGTGGCGGGAAGGTAAACGACGTTTCCATGCGCTTTGGCTTCTGTCATGGTGTCCCATTGCACCAGAAGCGGTCTAGTCCTGCTGGCCACATGACCCAGAAAGCTGTCTGTGGACAAACGCCAGCTCCCTCGGCCTGAAAAGCAAGATGAGCGCTGCAACCCCAAGGTCGCCTTTGATTGCACTTAACCGTTCACGGATCCTTTACCTATTATTATTATTATTATTATTATTATTATTATTATTATTATTATATCGTTTACCTGATATAGTATTTCTTATTTTGAAGGCGTGACTGAAGTAGGCTGGCAATCTACCACTGGCAGCAACAGGAGTTTTACTGTGCTTGCAACAAAGAATACTGTATAAACCAGATATAAAATGAGAATTGAAACTGAGGACTTTGTGGTATGTTTGAAGATCATTCCCCACAGCTGACCTTGGACAGATTTCCTAAGTTTTATTAAATGGGATTTTATCACACACACACATCTTGCTTCTAATAACCCACCAGATTCACACTAAAATAATAATGAAGGGATGAAAGGTTGTAATCTGGGAATATTATGGCCTTGTGTCTGCCTAAATTGCTCTAAGTAGATTAGCTGACTTGACATGACATTAAGCTGAAATCTGTTCCTATTGCAGCTGCACAGAGAAAGCAACTTCACTTCTGTTATGTGAATACTCACATTAAGTATTAGGCGTATGGAAAATAACAGAGGGCTAATTTCAAAGTATGAGGAATTCTGTTTAACAAAAAAATAAACTTAAATACTACATTAACACACATGTTCATGAAGCCATTAGTTTGAGCAAAGACTTAAGGTTTTGTTTCTTTTTACAAAAATCACTCAAGTACCACAAAGCATAGAAATTGAAATGTTAGGACATTCACTCGACCTTCCTTGCTGTGTAAGCACTACGGTCATCATATGGTAATCACACTACGGTCTCGTACAGGGTGAGTTCTTTAAAAGAGGCCCCATGGATACAGAGTACACATGGTCCACGGGGCCTCTTTTAAAAGACTCACCCTGTATATTGTGCTTGCATACAATTTACCGGTAGTTGCAGTGCACTCACCCTTTTTCATAACAGTTGTTTTTATGAAAGGTTTTTCAGACTTAACAAGGGTACATGCAACATCTCTGTTTTCAATTCATAGAGTCCTTTCCACAGGTCAGTTACATTCATGTTTAAATGCCCAAGCATCATCACCTGCTCCCTCCACACAGGCATTACCTCCTACTCCACATAAACACACAAAGCAAGTTGTTGTTGGAACGTCATAGGATTCTGCTCTTCAGTTTTAAAAGTGGCAAGGGATTGGCTATTAAATTTCTTTAAAAGCATTATATCTTATTAAAACTTCTTTTTTAAAAAAGGACTTGGCATTAAAGCATTCTTAGCCTTAGGACTGTCTCATCCACCTCCACCAGCCTGGCCAGTTGGCCCACCTAGACCAAAAGAGATAGAAAAGGCTTTCCATTGGGGTTGGGACTTTGCCTGGGCAATAATGGTATTCCAACAGAGGCTGTTGAGGAGAACCAATGCCAGACCTCTTTTGTGTTCACTGAGAAACTGACCATCCATGCTGCCTACCTGTAAGTAACCTGAGGTCATTGCGCTGTCCTTGGTTGGAAGAGGTGTGGGGCTGAGGAGGGTGTTTCTCTGCTGGCTCTGCCTATACGGGAAGCAAAGTGTCAGAAGGAGGCTCCAGCCCTCCATAAAGGATGCCTCACAAACGGGAGGACAATTCTGAGGTTGGGAAAGCAAGACAGATGGGGCAAGACAACTTTGCTAGGCTGTGATCAAACCCAATGGCACTGCAACCCAACTGATTTCCAGTTCTACAAATGAGGCAGAGGTTATTTACAACATATCCCTTTCCCACTAAAAATGAATTCTAACAACAAAGTATTGGGTTCTTGTTTGAGCTTGTTTTTCTCACTTAAGGCCATAGGCACCTGAAACAGTACACACTGTAGTACACACTGAGAATTAAATATCTGAGATGCAGTCTCATTCTTGTTTCATTCCTTCTTGCATACTTAGGATGACCACTTGGCACAAACCACACAGATGGACTACAATGCCCATAGCTTTCCCATGGGGGTCATTCTGACTCTCCAGAACAAAAGCAGTTGCCCACAGCAACTCCACCCGCCCTATTTCATTCCTCTCTTGTGGCTCTCCAAGGAGGCATCCATACATAATTCAAAACCTATCAGTTCTATAGTAATTAAGCCAATTGATTTGAACTCTGTTAAACTGACCTTCCTATCCACTTACCACCTGACCTCCAAACATGCAGCAGTTTCTCTGTGCAGGTCAACCGAGTGCGCTGGTATCTCATTTCCTCATGCAGTTACAATGTAGTCAAGAATGACCTGTCCATTCAAAACTTCTTCTCATAAAAACCAAAAAACACCTTTTTGCAAACCGCCTCTAGATTTTCTTACAGGAAAGGGGAATATAAAACAAGCAGTATATAAATTTTGTGAAATAACTACGTAAAATAAATCCCCAAAGAAGATTAGGCACACCCCTTAATATCATTCACAGAACTTGCTTTCCAAATAGAATCTGCACAATCAACCTGAAATCAGATTGGGACACCACCAAAAAGCTTTCACTGAATGCTGCAGAGTCTGCATTAGCCCCATGAAGAGATAAAATCCCACATTGTTTGACTTAAGAGAAAGGCCATTTAGCCTTAGACAATTCACTTCTTTAGAACTGAATGGCAGAGCCTGTGCCAGCCAGGATTTAAAAGAATAGAACAAAATGTGCAGAGTACTCCTTGCACATTGATGCGGCACTGTTTAGTTTCAGGGAAGGTGTATTTTCTTTGCAAAATACTAAAGCAAACGGAGTCCTTAGGCAGAACATCTGTTTTCCCCAATGAAATCACTTTGCAGAGCAGTTGTTCCTAGTTCACCCCTTCTGCTGACCATCCCCTCAAGGAGTGTTCTTCTTCAGGGCTCCAAGCAGCCTGAAACAGGAGCCTGGGTGGCTGGGTGGGTGTTCAGGCCTCTCAACGTTGGAGTTGGAGGGACTCCTTTTCTCTTTAATCTATGTTCTATTCTGAGATGTCTACATACGGCAAGGGAACTTTTTCACGGCACAGATGGGGAGACTTGAGGATATGCTCTGTACAGTGGTACCTCATGTTACGGACAGGATCCGTTCCGGAGGCCTGTCTGTAACGTGAAATGTCCGCAACTCAAAGTGCTGTGTCTGCGCAGGCGCACGGTGCGATTTGGCGCTTCTGCGTATAGCGTGATTTAGCACTTCTGCACATGCACAAGAGGCGAAACCCGGAAGTAACCCATTCCGGAAGGGTTGCCACAGGACGTAACGTGAAAAGATAAAACATGAAGCGGATGCAACACGAGGTATGACTGTAATGTAATGAGAAAGCCATTTCTCTGTCTTCCTCTGCGCATATCAGTCCCTCATCTGATACGCTAACATTCTCTGTCTCAAATGGTGCCAACCAGAAACTGATATACATTCTGCCAGACACTGGATTCCTCTCACCCCCAACTGCACAAACCTTGGGGTAGAGGTATTCCAAGAGAAAATAAATGATGAAACTCAACATTTCAGCATATCCCGCCCCCAAACATGCCAGGGGTCCCTCTGGAGCAGACTGTGCATGGCGCAGGAGACTGGGGGGAAAGGAAGGGGAAATCCCTCCATGCAACACAGGATGTCACCCTTTATATGTCACACATGGGGCCCTGCAATAACATTCTGCAGTGGAGAATGCGTCTGTTCAATGTTCCAGCCTCCCTAGTCCATCCCTGCTTTCTTCCCCGGCCCCCATCAGCAAGCTCTTCAGGTCCACTGAGCATGGTCTACAATTGTTGGGCTTCTTCTTTGCCTACTCAACCCAACCTACAATGTGAGGATAAAAGGAAACAACAGCACTGCAGGGATTTATTTGAAAGCTTCATATCGTGCTTTAGTCACGAATGCTTTCAGGGCAGCTTACATCATGAACTATATCAGAATAATAAACAACTAATAAAAACAGCAATTAAAACTCACATCAGAATAGAAATTAAGAAAAACAGCAGACATTTCCATAAAGGTCCACCCATCCAGTAAAGCGAGAACATCTAATTTTCCAGGAATGGTTTCAGTTGGTGTGGAGATTGCCATACTTCTGGAGCCAACCAGACCACAGGGAAGATGTTCCATAGTCAGGATGCTAACCCAGAAGAGGCCGTTTCTCACACTGCCACCAAATGCATCATTTCTTGTGGTGGAACACGGAGAAGGGTCTCCACGGCTGATTTTAAAACACTGGTAAATTGGACAGGGTGGGTGGGAGATGGCATCAATAGCTTAAAGTTAAAGCTCTCCTCCTGCCAAAGCAAAAATAAACTCTAAAAAGGCTCTAATGTTCTGAGGAGTGAAAGATAAAAAGGACTAGTGGAGATGCTGTGCTGAAAAGATTGCCTGGAGCAACCAGTCTCCCCTTTTCCAAGTAGCAGAAAAGGGTGCAAATGCTCACCAGTGATGCTAAATATTCCACTGAAGATGGAGGACATGGAGGTGCAGACTGAAGCTGAGGGCCTGCAGTTTCCCAATTTCTGGAGGGAATTCCTAACTCAATGGTAGATGAACCCTGCCTATCACTGCCTTAAACAGAGGGGACACAGGATTGCCGCACATGAACCACCAAGGCTTAATGTTTCTAAACCTTGCTCTCCATAAAGACACCATTTCAAAAGAACCATATACTGGCAATCCAAGAAAGCCCTCAGCAGAGTGCCGAGAGGGCACTTTTCAGAAAGCAGCATTGCACAACATGAAGAGACACTGCTAGTGACAATTTTGTAAAATGACACTAGGTAACATCACCTTCATTATTGTATTGCTGTGTTGTTGTTGTTACTGCTACTATTTTTATTATGGCTATCCTAAACATTTTATGCACTAAAAAGAACCCTATTTGCCCTTGATTTTTTAAATCTTTCTAATAAATTGCACAAAAAGGAGTATAGCTAAAACACTGATCTATTTATTTCACAACTATACGTCAAGAGTTAAGCCAGCAATCTGCAGCTGTTGTGCAGGGAGCTGAACAGAATTCTGGGTTATGAAATGCTGTGGGACGGAAAGTAGGAACCAGCATCTTTATCTGAACCAGGTAGCCACTCTGGAAATGAAAACACGACGGCTTTCTCTTATCTGATTATCCACTTCACCACTACATGAAAGAAGATAAATTTTAAATCTCTACACATGCAAACTGATACTGCAATAGGACAGCCGATCTGTTTCACATTTGTTATTTTTACAAGACTATTGGCCAAGCAGGTGCTTTAGACCATTCCAAGATTTCACGTGCCTGATTGGGAGCAGAGCTCCAAGCCATGACGCATCCTCATGACAGTGTTACTCTTTCCCCTTTTTATTATGCTCTGGAAGAACAAGCTGCCATGAGTGCAATAACAGATCGTGATGGTACATGGAGGAGAGAAACATTACAGCACTTTGGGAGAGGTGCATAAGTCCAGTACCAAAATAAAACGTTTGTTTCAGCAGCACTATGCAGAGATTTATCACTAGTGTAGATGAGCAGAAAGACACAACAAGAGATAGTTGAGGAAAGCCCACTGTTAAACACACCACCCAATCCTAGACTTCAGATGCTGACATCTTGAGTTTACAGCATCTTAAAGAGTTATTTGAATGTCCAAAGCTCACTGCCAACTCCACACAATCACGGTTCCAATCTTGATCTTTTAACGTACCCCTGTGCTTTATGTCAGGGGAAGGGAACCTCATAGAACCATAGAGTTGGAAGAGACCACAAGGGCCATCGAGTCCAACCCCCTGCCAAGCAGGAAACACCATCAGAGCACTCCTGACATATGGTTGTCAAGCCTCTGCTTAAAGACCTCCAAAGTAGGAGACTCCACCACACTCCTTGGCAGCAAATTCCACTGTCGAACAGCTCTTACTGTCAGGAAGTTCTTCCTAAGGTTTAGGTGGAATCTTCTTTCTTGTAGTTTGGATCCATTGCTCCGTGTCCGCTTCTCTGGAGCAGCAGAAAACAACCTTTCTCCCTCCTCTATGTGACATCCTTTTATATATTTGAACATGGCTATCATATCACCCCTTAACCTCCTCTTCTCCAGGCTAAACATGCCCAGCTCCCTTAGCCGTTCCTCATAAGGCATCGTTTCCAGGCCTTGGACCATTTTGTTTGCCCTCCTCTGGACACGTTCCAGTTTGTCAGTGTCCTTCTTGAACTGTGGTGCCCAGAACTGGACACAGTACTCCAGGTGAGGTCTGACCAGAGCAGAATACAGTGGCACTATTACTTCCCTTGATCTAGATGCTATACTCCTATTGATGCAGCCCAGAATTGCACTGGCTTTTTTAGCTGACGCGTCACACTGCTGGCTCATGTCAAGTTTGTGGTCAACCAAGACTCCTAGATCCTTTTCACATGTACTGCTCTCAAGCCAGGTGTCACCCATCATGTATTTGTGCCTCTCATTTTTTTTGCCCAAGTGCAATATTTTGCATTTCTCCCTGTTAAAGTTCATCTTGTTTGTTTTGGCCCAGTTCTCTAACCTCAAAGGTTCTCTGTCTTCCATGGGCCCACACCTGACAGCACAGTCCAAGAAGGCAGAGATTCACATCTGGGGTGCTGGAAGGACAGCTTTATTTCCTATCTGCTGCTTCACAGGCCTGCTTCCACCCAGGCCCCAGGTTGCTCTCGCCAATACGTAAGATCTTTCAGTGGGCTTCCCTGTGATTTGAAAATCACACCTAATAAGAGATATAAGCCAGACTGTAAAAGTTTGCCATATTTTTTTTCTAACAGTCAAGTTTAATATGATTTATAAACCACTGTCAATAGTAGTTAAACAAAGTTAAACGAAACAGATCCCTACTGAAAGTCTATAATCTAAACACTACAGAAAAAGCAAAAACAAAGAGAGGAAAGGAGGGGTTGAACTGAACATAAATCCAATCAAAAGCACTAAAAAATTGCAAACATTCATATAATGACTCCAAATTATTATGAAGTGTGCCTCAGATATGGAAGAAGGCATTTCATGGGCCAAAGCCAGAAGCAGCTAAATGGCACTAATTTACTTTTGAATATTAGTTGCCAAACTGCTCACAATCTTTAATTTATTTTTGGGGAAGATGCAACTACAGTGGTACCTTGATTAAGTTTTAATCCTTTAAAGCCCTAAATCATGGTTAGGCAAACTAAGGCCCGGGGGCCAGATCCGGCCCAATCGCTTTATAAATCCGGCCCGCGGATAGTCTGGGAATCAGCGTGTTTTTACATGAGTAGAATGTGTCCTTTTATTTAAAATGCATCTCTGGGTTATTTGTGGGGCATAGGAATTCGTTCTCCCCCCCCCCCTTCAAAATATAGTCCGGCCCCACACAAGGTCTGAGGGACAGTGTAATGGTCCCCTGCTGAAAAAGTTTGCTGATAGTTCCATCCCTGTATACCTGAAGGAGTGTCTCCACCCTCATCATTCAGCTCTGAGGGCCTTGTGGCAGTTCCCTCCCTGCGAGAAGTGAGGTTACAGGCAACCAGGTAGAGGGCCTTCTCAGTAGTCGTGCCCACCCTGTGGAATGCCCTCCCGTCAGATGTCAAGGAAATACAGTGGTACCTCGGGTTACATACGCTTCAGGTTACACACTCCACTAACCCAGAAATAGTGCTTCAGGTTAAGAACTTTGCTTCAGGATAAGAACAGAAATCGGGCTCCAGCGGCACAGCAGCAGCAGGAAGCCCCATTAGCTAAAGTGGTGATTCAAGTTAAGAACAGTTCCAGGTTAAGAACGGACCTCCGGAACGAATTACTTAACCCGATGTCATGGGGGTTGATTAGCTGCTTGTGCTTAAAAGTGTGCCCCTTCAGAGTTTGTGCGGCCCCACAAGTCTCTGTGCGTGACAGAGCTCATCAGACATGTCTGCTCTAGTCACTGGTGGAGTCCGACAGTGGCTGTTTGCGGAAACGCCTCCAACAAAGAAGTTCCTTAACGGAAACACGTCTCCTGGACTCACGACGTGACAGCTTCCGACGAAGCATGGGTCTCCCTGCAGTTGCTTCTGACACCTCCCCACTATTTTCGCTAGAGGTGTCTCTCACCCCTTTCTCTCCCCTGCTTCCTGCCTGCGTTGCTGCGTCTCTCTCAGTATTACTGAGATTCCCCTCCAGAGACCCCGTGCTCCCCCTGCTGGTCCCTGCTTTGGCTGTTGAGTCTCTCCCAGTCTCTGGGAGCCCTACCACCTCCTTTCCCTCTGATGTCAGTTCCCTGACATCCACCTCCCCTCCAGGGCCCCCTTCCCCCCCGCCCCCTCCCTCTCCTCTGGGCGGTGAGGAGCTGAAACCCCGAAACGAATCCTCTTCATCTTCAGACGTCTCGAACATCTCCCTCCATCGGTCTTCGTTCCGACTCGCTGAATCCTCCTCCACCTCGGAATCAGCGAACCCCTCCAACTCTTCTTCTTCGTCGGTGGTGGCGAAGTATTCCCTCCGGAACCTCGCCACTGGCTGGGGTTTACGAGGGAATCTCTGATGAAAGGCTTCAATCAGAACCTCGTCATCTACATCCTCTGCCCTGACCCAGGTGTTTTCCGACTCCGGTTCCCCTTCCCACCTTACCAAGTACTCTACTTGCTCTCCCTTCCACCTGGAATCGAGAATCTCCGCTACATGGTAGCTTTGTTCTTTTTCCTCCATCGCTGGTCCCCTATTGACCCTCCCCTCTCTGTCCCCTATATACGGTGACAGCAACGATCTGTGGAACACTGGGTGCAACTTCATGTGGTTCGGTAACCGGAGTCTGAAAGCCACTGGGTTGACCTGTTGCGTGACTTCAAATGGACCCAGTCTTCTGGGTCTTAACTTCTTACAACCTCCTTTAAACGGTAACCCTTGGGTGGACAGCCACACCTGGTCCCCCACCCTAATGCTTTCCCCTTCCCTTCTGGTTTTGTCTGCCTGCCTCTTATATTCCTCCTTCGCCCGGTTTAAATTAAGTTGAAGTTGGCGGTGGATAGCTTCCATTTCTTCAACGAACTGTTCTGCGGCTGGAACGCTCCAGTTCTCCCCCTCCCCCCCTGGGAAGGCTCGGGGATGACACCCGTGATTGGCCAAAAAGGGGCTCATCCCCGTGGACACGTTCTCTGCATTGTTGTAGGCAAATTCTGCCAACGCCAGCTTCTCCACCCAATCATTCTCTCTGTCATTAACATAACACCTCAAATATTGCTGGAGGACACCATTGGCTCTTTCCGCCTGCCCATTGGTTTCGGGATGACGGGCAGTAGAGAAATTGACCTCTACATGCAATAAGCCCATGAGCCTCCTCCAGAACCTGGAAGTAAATTGTTTCCCTCGGTCCGAAACCACCCTCAAGGGGGCGCCATGCAACCTAAACACATTTTCCACAAACAATTTGGCGGTTTCTTCTGCTGTGACCGCATGTGAGCAGGCTATAAAGTGGGCCATCTTGGTTAACAGGTCTACCACCACCATGATGGCTGTTTTCCCTTTGGACCTGGGCAGATCAGTTATGAAATCTATTGCCACTGCCTCCCATGGCCTCTCCGGCGTGGGTAGTGGTTCTAATAAACCTGCCGGTGCCCGCCTCTCCCCTTTGGCTCGTTGGCATCTGTCACACCCTCTCACATATTCCCGCACATCTTCCCTGACCTTGGGCCACCAGAATTCCCTGGTGACCAGCCACATGGTTTTGTGTTGCCCAAAATGCCCGGCTGTGGGGTTATCGTGCAGTTGCTTGAGTACCTTTTCCCTCAATTCCCCTTCAGGTATGTATAACGCTCCCTTGTAGTACAATGCCCCATTTCTCTCCTCAAAACCCCCGGGTTTGTCTCCCTCCCTCCTGAGACTCCTGAGTTTGTCCTGGGCGTATTCATCCTGCACCGTTCCCTCTACCAGCTCCCTTTGCCCCACCAATGCCGCCCCACACACCCAGCGGTCCTCGGGAATGACATGGGTCTCCTCGGGTGCACCCTCTCCCTCCAAATATTCAGGTTTGCGTGAGAGAGCGTCAGCCCTAACGTTCTCCGGGCCTGGTACGTAACAAATCTCAAAGTTAAATTTGGAGAACTCCTGGGCCCATCTCAACTGCCGTTGGTTGAGCACTCGCGCAGTTCTCCAATACTCTAGATTCTTATGGTCCGTGCACACTTGCACCTTCTGTTGTGCACCAATTAGTAGATGCCTCCATCTCCGGAAGGCCTCATAAATGGCAAGAAGTTCCCGGTCGTACACCGTGTAGTTCCTCTCAGATTTGTTCAGTTTTCGCGAAAAGAAGGCACACGGTCGCCACTCTGACCCCTCCTTCCCCGGCTGCAGAAGAAGCACCGCCCCTATGGCTCTGTCCGACGCGTCTGTTTCGACCCTCAGCTTTTTTTGTAAATCCACATGTAGAAGTTGTTCGTCAGAGGCGAAGGCCTTTTTCAGTTCATCAAACGCTCTCTCCGCCTCCCCCGTCCAAACAAACTTCTTTTTGCCGCTAAGACAGTCCGTGATGGGCGCCGTCAGGTGGGCGAAGTTCCGGATGAACTTACGATAAAAGTTTCCAAACCCTAGGAACCTCTGCACATCCTTCTTGGTCTTGGGTGTTTTCCATTCCAGCACCGCTTGAACCTTGCTGGGGTCCATAGCCAACCCCTTATCGGACAAGCGGTACCCCAGGAATTCCACCTCCTTGGTATGAAACTGACACTTCTCCAGTTTCACCCACAGTCTGTTGGCTTGCAGCCTGCTCAACACTTCCCTGACGTCTCTCACATGTTGCTCCTCGTTCTCCGAATACACCAACACGTCATCTAGGAAGGCCACGCAATTCTTGTAGAGCAAAGGCCCCAGCACGTGGTTCATAAAACTTTGAAAACACGCGGAGCCTGTTTGTAATCCAAAAGGCATCACGAGATATTCAAATGCCCCCAAAGGGGTGAACATGGTGGTCTTCCATTCATCCCCTTTCCTTATACGTATCAGGTTGTACGCCCCCCTCAGGTCCAGCTTTGTAAAAATCTTTCCTTTTCGCACCCTGGTCAAAATATCATCAATCCTGGGCATGGGAAAAGCCGCAGGCTCAGTCACTGCATTTAACTGTCGAAAGTCACATACCAGCCTCGGCTTGTCCGTGTTTTTTTTATCCACAAAAAACACTGGGCTACCCCCCGCTGCCTTAGACTCCCTGATGAAGCCTCTCTTCAGGTTCTTGTCAATGAACGCTCTCAACTCCTGCATCTCCCTGTCTGACATGGCATACAGCTTGCCTACAGGAAGCTGGGCTCCAGGGAGTAGATTAATCTGGCAATCAAAGGGCCTATGCGGGGGTAGTTGATCAGCTTCCTTCTCGCTGAACACATCGTTGAAATCAGCATACTGTGGTGGCACCGTCCCTTTCTCCATCACTTCAGTCCCTGCCAGGGTGGCTTGGGCCCCTGCTGAACCCCTTTCCCCCCTGCAGTGTTCTAAGCAATGTGCTGAACCGAAGGAAACCACTCTTTGATGCCAGCCCACCAGCGGATCATGTAGGGCTAGCCAGCTCATTCCCAAAATAATGGGAGCGCCTCCCAAGGTGGCCACATTAAACGCTATCAGTTCTGTGTGCCTTGCCACCCTCATTATCATTGGGACGGTCTGCAAGCTGACTCCTCCTCCCAACAGCTCCCTGCCATCGATTGTGGTCACCTGCAGGGGGTTGCTTAAAGGGATAGTCTGTATCTGATGTTCAGCAGCAAACTCCTTGCTCATAAAATTGCAAGAGCTGCCGGAATCCAACAGCGCCTTTATTTGTAGGGGGTGTCCATTTTGCAGCTCTAGCGACACTTCAATCACTAGGGCAGGTCGAGGAGCTTCTGGTACGGGCACTTTCACTGCTCTTGAGCCTGGTTGCAGTGCCCTGACGGCAACCAGGCGTTGGCTTTTACTTGCTCCGTTTCTCCCTGCTCTCCTCCCTCCACTGCCCCCACCATCCCTTGCCATTCCTTCCTCTGGGGGCAGACTCTGGCAAAGTGGCCTGGCTGTTGGCAGAGATAGCATTTCCGGGCTCCCTTTCCCTCCTTCTTCGCCCCCTCACTGGGCTTTGAAACTGCGCGCGCGCGGGCTGTTCCGATTTCCATCGGCTCTGCCGGCGGGAAAGCTGGCTCAGGAATGTCTGGAATGCGTAACTCCTTCCAACGTTCCCCTCTCCCTTCCCGCCTCTCCAAGGCTCTTGCCTCCTGGCGCGCTCCAATGGTCAGCGCAGACTTGGTCAGCTGATCCATCGACACAGCCCTGGGGCTCCTGGACAGCTCGTCTTTCACAGCTGAAGAAAGACCTTCTTCAAACAGCATCTGAATGGGTGCTGCCGATAAATCCCACCCCAATCTGTGAATCAGCATGGTAAATTCAGTCCAGTACTCACGGACAGATCTGCTTCCCTGCTTGCAAGCCATCAGCTGTCTGCGCACCAACCCTTCCTCAATATCACTGGAAAACATGATATCCATTGCACGAAAGAATTTCATAGTGTCCTTTAGGATATCGTTGTGCGTTGCCATCAGGGGCCGAACCCAATCACGCGCGCCCTTCTCAAGATGCCCAATTACGAAAGCAACTCGCGATTCCTCATCAGGGAACTCATCAAACTGCACATTCAGGGCATATTGCATCTCTGTCCTAAAGGCATGATAGTCCTTGGGGTCCCCCCCAAACTTCTGCACCAATCCTGGTACCTTTCTGGGGAACTGAGTGGTTCTCCCCTTCTTGTCAGCATCCTGCGCCCTCCTCTCCTCCAGCCTCGCCGTCTGCAGCGCAAGTTGGACTTCCAATGCTCGGTATCTTTCCTCCAAGCTTGGATCAGCTCCTCCTGCTCCGGCTCCTGCTGGGTCGCTCATGATGCTTTCTCCTGCACAGGCAGCGTACAAAGACTGTCGGACTGCTGTCATGGGGGTTGATTAGCTGCTTGTGCTTAAAAGTGTGCCCCTTCAGAGTTTGTGCGGCCCCACAAGTCTCTGTGCGTGACAGAGCTCATCAGACATGTCTGCTCTAGTCACTGGTGGAGTCCGACAGTGGCTGTTTGCGGAAACGCCTCCAACAAAGAAGTTCCTTAACGGAAACACGTCTCCTGGACTCACGACGTGACAGCTTCCGACGAAGCATGGGTCTCCCTGCAGTTGCTTCTGACACCTCCCCACTATTTTCGCTAGAGGTGTCTCTCACCCCTTTCTCTCCCCTGCTTCCTGCCTGCGTTGCTGCGTCTCTCTCAGTATTACTGAGATTCCCCTCCAGAGACCCCGTGCTCCCCCTGCTGGTCCCTGCTTTGGCTGTTGAGTCTCTCCCAGTCTCTGGGAGCCCTACCACCTCCTTTCCCTCTGATGTCAGTTCCCTGACACCCGAGGTACCACTGTACACAACTATATGACTTTTAGAAGGCATATGAAGGCAGCCCAGCACAGGGAAACTTTTAATGTTTGATGTCTCACTGTGTTTTTATATTTTGTTGGGAGCTGCCCAGTGTAGGTGAGGTACCAATAATAAAATTAGCATGATGATGTTTTGTCAGGCTTTCAGGTACTAATGGGTTAAGTATGTTTAATGCTGCTGCGAAGTATGTTTTAATGCACCTTATGATAGTTATTTTAATGTTGTGTTTATTATGAAATACATTTTATCTTATTTTCATAAAATGCTCTTTCTTGTAAAGGGTATAGAAGGGTATAGAAATGCCTTAAAAAATGACTGGCAAAAACAGCTGGAAGTGTGGAAGCAGCCAGAGAAAGAACTGTGAGCAGACGTGTGTCCTGCTTGCCACTCTTTGCACCTCCTGTTCAGGCAAAAGGGCTCTACCTCTGGGCTCAAGACAAAGGGGTAGGTCACCCTCCCCCCACTTCCTATAAAAGAACGGTGGAAAATATTTTAGATGTTAACTTGATTTTTAGCCTCATGCATAACCTTTCACTGCCTAGCGGCAAGAGTTCATATCCGTATGAGTCACACATCACTATACTGAAGCATAACTAGGATGCAGTGGTGAATAGGCAGCATGGGGCATGGGGCTAAAACTACACAGGCTTCCTCAGCTCCAGACAGCCAGGGCCTTGCGCTTGCAGGCCAGATGGGGAAAGGCTTGTGAGGCAGGGAGCAGGTCTTCCAGGGCTCACAGCCAAGGCTTTGTCCATAAACAACCACCGCAGTGTTCAAACAAATTATATTTAGCATGTCAAATGTGTACAGTAATTTAAATGTAGGGCTTATCCGGCTTTGCAAATGAATACAAACAGCAACCATTTTTGCCAGCCCCTCTGGCACCTACGCATGTGCCAAACACCGGACAGAGACACTCTTCCCTGACACAGCTATTACTTGCCTATCCTCCTCTCCAGCTGGTTGTGAGGAAGGTAAGTTAGTACTAGTTCTGGAGTTTGCTTTGCTTCTCCTTCCCAATCCTGTTTCATCACATCTCTGAGATTGTGCAAGCCTGAGGGGAGGGACTGGATCACTGTAAGCCACTATGGAAGCCTTTTTGGGCTGAAGAATGGGGTAAAAATCCTTCAAATAAATAAGTAAATCTAGGGCAAATGAGTGGCTAAAACTAAATGCATTATGTAAATTCCAAGACCTGAACTGCTGGAATAAACAGCAAGGCTTGAAAATTTTGCTTCTGGTGTGCAGAATAAATGTTGCCACCTGCTGACAGAAAACGAAGTAGAGGAAGGGCTCATCCACACAGCTGTTTAATGTGCATAGCAGGCGTACTGAACCTCCATTAGTTTTCCATTGTCCATATGAGGTTCTCTTCTGGCTCACTGCTTTCCCACACTTTCCCTCCCTCAAACTGGATTTTTTCACACCCTCTTGTTTTTGGAGGGCCCATGGTATGAGAAAATGAAGGCTGAGGGGAGGGAAAGTGTAGGAAGGCACTGAGCTGGAGGAGAACATCACATGGACAACAAATAATTCATGGTGGTAGAGGAAGATTAAAAGGTAAAGGTACCCCTGACTGTTAGGTCCAGTCACGGACGACTCTGGGGTTGCGCACTCATCTCACTCTATAGGCCTAGGGAGCCAGTGTTTGTCCACGACAGCTTCCGGGTCATGTGGCCAGCATGACTAAGCCGCTTCTTAGTCATGAGAACCAGAACAGCACACGGAAACGCCGTTTACCTTCCCGCCGGAGCAGTACCTATTTATCTACTTGCACTTTAACGTGCTTTCGAACTGCTAGGTTGGCAGGAGCTGGGACTGAACAAGGGGAGCTCACCCTGTCGCGGAGATTCGAACCGCCAACCTTCTGATCAGCCAGCCCTAGGCTCTGTGGTTTAGACCACAATGCCACCCGCATCCCTAGAGGAAGATTACTATCCACATTAAACAACAGTATGGATTGGACTACGGGGGGTCCCTGAGGGTCCCTTCCATGAGCCTGAAGAGAAAGGGTGTAAACAAAACCAAGCACACCAAGACCTATGAACATTGTGAAGACCTGCCATCATGCTGGAAAATACCAATAAAACTTAGTTAATGAGATCATTTAAGTTTTTATGCAACACACACACATCAATCTATTGTGATGCTGAGAACCTCCACAAAGAGAACTGCTCATTCCCACACTGAAGCATCCAAATTTTCACTCGCCGTGGCAAGTGTGCTATTTCCACTTACCATAGAAAGCCCCAGCCTCCTTCCTAACCCTGTTGCTTCAGACTGTCCCACTGGCTGCACAGCACTGGCGAGCACAGAAGTCCATTTGCCAGATGAAATGCAGAGCATTCTAGATTAGTGCCTCGCTATATGAAACGTTATCATCACAAACTATAGATGCAACTTGAGATCAGGAAAGTAACAGCTGCCACATTCCTTATTAAGCACTTGAAACTCTCTAAGGCCATGAGTATTGCCAGGCCATAATTAAAATTAAAATACTGTATACAGTCATACCTTGGTTTTTGAACAACTTAGTTCTCAAACATTTTGGCATGAGTGTTCTGGTTTGCGAACTATTTTTGGAAGCCGAGCGTCCGCCAGGGCTTCTGCACTTTGGTTTTCGAACATTTTGGAAGCCGAACAGACTTCTGGTACGGATTCCGTTCAACTTCCAAGGTATGACTGTACTTAAAAATCTATTCTCGTGAGCTAGAAGCTAGACTCTCAATTGGTAAACTCCTTTCACCAACATTTCAGATATGACTATTAATACTAACAATTTTCTTCTTGAAATAAGGAACATTGAGTCCCACTCTCTCCAGCTAAAAAATAGCACAGGGTCCAGCTCAATAATGAACTCATCTGCAGCTGCAATCTTCAAGGCCCTTGTGCATCCCAGGGAGGAAAAACAGATTACTAAACATAATATTTCAATTTTATATTACCCTGCAAAACCAATATGTTAATAATGCAGAGAACAGCTATAACAGCGACCTTTGTGGGCATTTACTAGACAAAAGCTTAATGCATTTTGAACACTGAAATAGAAACTGCTTTTATTACATACATCATAAGCTTTCATTTTCATTCTGAATGGCTTATCTCTCATGCTTTAGTTTTAATTTTAAATCAGAAATATTTATATCTGAAGAGCTCAGAAGGAACTGTCAGTAAGTCACAGAATGTATTTTACTGTACTTCTTGCAAACCTTTAAACACAAAGAAGCATCATTCTGCAAGGCCAGTTGAGTGCCCAAGGAATGGTGACTCTTCGGCTCAAGCCTTCCACCTCTCCTGACCTGCTCTGACATGGCCACAAGCAGATCCAATGCGTGCACTTTTGTTTTCAAACTCACTTGCATTCCCTACTACATCCAAACTCAAGAGAATCTATTTCGTTTGTAAACAGTTTGCCCCTGGCTTCATCCACCCAGTTTTAAACTACTGCATTTTTCGCTCTATAACACGCACCCGACCATAACACGCACATAGTTTTTAGAGGAGGAAAATCCGTAGGCATGCCACCCGTAGGCATTCCCTCCATAACACGCACAGGCATTTCCCCTTACTTCTTAGGAGGAAAAAAGTGAGTGTTATGGTGCAAAAAATACGGTAATCCGTTTTCCTGACTTTAGATTTATAAAGTTGGTTTAAAAGCACATCCTCCACACAGGGGTGCTAGAGGAGGAGAGGGAACAGGGAAGAGCAGAAAATTGAGGCTTGTGCACACAGCCTAAGAACAGAAGAACAGCCGGGTCCAGGACACTTCCTTGGCTGCGCCTCCCTCTCACAATAAGCTACAGTTTAGTGTTAAATGCAAAAGGTCAGGTGATTTGAGAAACCAAGTTACAATGTGCACGGATGCACTGCCTGAATTTCCACAGGGCAACACATTATGCAATTTCATTATTGCAAAAATATATAAATAAAAATTATTAACATTCATAACACAATGGGAAACCTCTCAAAACAATTCAAAAGCAGAAGCCGCCCATGACGCTGCTTTTGCAAGCTAGAGATGATAAGGGTTCCCACCCAATTAATGACTCAGTCCTAACAGGAGGATCCAAGAGGCATCTCACAAGTAGCACATAACGCCCCACCACCCAAAGGTGAGAAATGACTCTCTTCTTCTTCTGTCTCCCCTCCCCTCTCCCCTCTGGCTTGGACCATACACAAGCCTCCCAATTTACACTTGGTGTTTTGCAAGCCCTAAATAGTTCCTTTACCCCAGAAATCTCTCTTATTTCTTTCCCCCTCATGTTTGTGAAGCTGAAGCAGACGCTTCTGGCTACTTTATGGTGTAATTTGTATCGTTTTCATTAAGAAGTTTAATTAAAATATTGGGGGGTTGGGGTGGTAAGCAGCATAAGGGATCATCTACACTTCTTTTGGTGACACATTTCTTGGCATCAGCCCACGCTTGAAAGTGCTGTGTCAGAGTGCTTTTTTCTTCTTGCCCCAGTGCTTTCCCACAAAAATCCACTCTTTGCTGCTGAATCAGAACCAACAGCAATCTGTAGAAAACCGAAATGGCCATTGGGTCCAAGTCAGCATTAGAAAGTGGGTTTGTTGCCGGGGATGCACAGGGGGGAGTGCTCAGGCACAGCACTTTAAAGCACGGATCTGTGCCTAGAAAGCGTGGGGCAAAGGCAAGTGTGGATGAGCCCAGAGGTAGGGTGGGCAGTGTACCCTGCTACGTTATTAGGGAAGGGAGTGTCTTGTTCCAGGAAGGGCATTCAAATACAATAGTTCAGCAAACCAAAACTATGCCTAGTTTCATACAAACTGCTTCAAAGGTGTTGCTAGCTTGAGAAAAACCTTACATCTGACTGGTGTTGGCTTAAACTGTATGTAAATAGGGTTAACATCTTCTGGTGGTCTAAAATTCAACAGCTAATGAGAATGCACTTTTTAGTGGAAAAAGTTGTAACCCATTCCAAAGAATCTAGCCAATTTACAAATTGTTGAAGCTAGGAAGAGAATAGGTTTGATTCAGTAAGTGAATTTCTGCATTCTTTGTCACTGTGAGGCAGATGTACTAGAAAATCCTTAATTCTTACCCTTTATGGCTGAAGAAATGCTTTTCACATCAATGTCCAACGTCTTCACCAGACTTTTTGGATCAATCTTCACTCCAGCAAAGACGTTTGAGGTCATAAATACCTGGTCCCAACACAGACAAGAACAACAAAGAGTCTTGTGACACCTTCATCATGGCATAAGCTCAGGTGGACTACTATACATTTCATCAGATGTGATAAATAAAACATGTTAAGAATAAAATTTGATGTAACTATTCCCTTTGTCCCATGCACTGTTGTTGTTGCTGGCACCCGTCTGTCTCAGGAGACAATATAAGAGGGCACCTCTGAGAGTAAAGTCAAACCATTGGAGAGTTACAGTGCCTGCTGTAGATAATAAAGAATGATAAAGGAGAGACATGTTTTGTTGCAGTTGGGGCAGATTAAGGAGTTCGGTTTTACTGCTACAAGTGCAACATGGGATTTCTATTAGGCTGCTATTTCTACTGCACCATCCATGAGCAGGAGGGCAAAAGCCATGGGCCTAGCTGGGGGGAACGGAACTGCCCCCCCCAAGTAGATAAATAGGAATACTTAACTGGCCAATTGCATCACAGAACTTGTTCTGCCCCCTAACAGAGTCTGCTCCCCTCAAAAAACAAATCCTGGCAACACCTATGACAAAAGCATTAAATATACTGGCCAGAATATACTAGGCCGGAGAGTTGTTACTTTACCATATCTCAAGTATAAAAGCAAAATTTTGGTCAGTTTTATTCTCAAAGAATTATTTCTGTAATCAGTGGATATTCTTTTTTTTTACTTGTACTATAACTTTTGAGCCAAATTGGTGAATAAAAAGTAGAGGCGATAAAACGATTGAAGAAACCACCCCTAAACTGAAGCGGCAGTTGCAGGATCCTTTCAAACTTTGCTCACTCCTCACCTCCTCCTGTCCTAAGAAAGTTTTACCCTCCAGAAACGTGTCCTGTATCACCATCTTGTGGAGAGCCTTGTTCCGAGCTCTGAAGGCGCAAACCGCTCCTTTTGGTCTACCGCTGTAGGTGCTCCCAAGTGCCATGGGCTGGACCAGGGCTTTTTTCCAGCTGGAACTCAGCCCTGGCCCTTCTCAGGTGGGCCCATTGCCATTCCAAGAGAAGGAAGGAGGCCTTCAGGGTGAGTTGCAGCACCTCTACTTCTGGAGAAACAGCCCTGGGCTTTTGATGAATGATTTGAGGGGTGTCAACTCTCTCAGGCGCTGCGTAGGTCAACTGCCCAGATGTTGCCCCAGGGGCTGCTGGGAACTGCTGCTCTGCAACATCTGGCGGGCCAGAGGTTCCCACACACCTGGCACACGCCCTTCCCCCCTGGTGCCAGGGACGTATTTCGGGGGGGGGCAAGAAGCCAGTTATCTGTGGCGCAATGGGTCAGCGAGTTAAGCCCTTCCATTTACTTACTTACACCTGCCCCCCCAATGCCAGGTGCTGCAAAAGGAGCAGGAAGGGGGCGAGGAGGCTGCATCTTCCTCAGTGGCGTAGCGTGGGGGGTGCAGGGGGGGCCGGCCGCACCGGGCGCAACATCTGGGGGTTAGGGGGCGCAAATCCACGAGTTAGGGGGCGCAAATCTACGGGTTAGGGGGCGCAAATCCACGGGTTAGGGGGCGCAAATTACTTGCCTTGCCCCGGGTGCTGACAACCCACGCTACGCCACTGATCTTCCTTTCCTCCTCCGCCTCGCCAGCGAAGAATGGGGGGGGGGAAAAGGCGCTCGAAGACCAGATGCCCCCCATGAAGGGGCGCCTCGCCTCCCTGCCACTCCCCGCCCCCCGCCCCTTCCCGAGCTCATGGTGGGAGGGGGAACCCCGAGGCCATCCAGTCCACCTGCCGGCAGGCCAGCCGGGGCTTCAGGCGCCGGACCCGGGCAGCCAAACCCCCAAGCGAGGTCGCGGCAACGCCGGACGCCGCCTCCGCCCGCGCGGCCTGGTGGAGGAGCGCAGAGGCCTCACCTCGCCCGCCGTGGCCCTCGCCGCCTGGGCGCCCGTCGGGAGCGGCGCCTCGTCCTCGCCCGGGGTCCAGGGGCCCTTGGCCGGCCTGGGCGCCGCCCGGTGAAGCCGCGGCCGCCTCGCCGCTTTGCCCACCATGGCGGCGGCGGCAGCAGGAGGAGGAGAGCAGGAGGAAGGCTCGGGAGGAGGCCGAGGGAAGTCGCCCCCTCACGGCGCCCCGGGGAAGCGCCCAGGCCGCGCGCCACGTGCTGCCGTCTCCCTCAGCGCCGCGACGAGAAGGCCTGGCGCGGCCTCGAGGCGGCTTACGGAGGCCACCAGGCAGGCCGGGGGAAGCGGGGGAGAAGAGGGAGCCATGCCGGAACGGAGAGCACGCAGGCGGCCGCCGTACTAGACGCCTCTCAGGCAGCGGCCCTCGGGTCCACGGCAGCCCGGTCGCAAAGCCGCGAAATGCCCTCGCCCGCTCGCTGCCCCCGTCAGGCTGCCATTCTGAGGGGAGGCAGGCGCGTCTCTCTCGGTCGGCGAGCGCGGCCTGCGCCTTCCCTTCGGCCTCCATGGGGGCTTGTGGCCAGGCAAGAAGAGGCCGTGAGGGCGCCCTGGTGTCCAAGATGGGCGCCTGTCTGGTTCCTCCATGTCCGGCTTCTCTCTCTCTCTCTCTGTTCCAGAAAGGGGGAGAACCAATGGAGGAGGAACGGGCAGCGCCCTTCGAAGCCCCTTCTTCCTTCTCCACCTGTTCACCCCACCCTTCCTTCTTGCCTCTGTCTCCCCAGGTGAACCCCACTGACTTCAACGGGGTTCAGGTTGCCCTCCTGACCCACAGGGTGGCTCTCCCCAGCATAGCTGTCAACGTTTCCCTTTTCTTGTGAGGAATCCTATTCGGAATAAGGGAATTTCCTTTAAAAAAGGGAAAACGTTGACAGCTAGGCTCCCCAGGGAGGCTCGCCTGCTGCCCCCATGATACGCCTTTAGGGGCCGGGCAAAAATGTTCCTCTTCATAAAAAATTGTAGAATTGGGAGGTACCCCAAGGGTCATCCAGTCCAACCCCCTGCAATGTAGGTATCTCAGCTGAAGCGTCCATGACAGATGGCCATCCAAGCTCTGCTGAGAAACCTCCAAGGATGCCACCTTGGATGATGCCAGCTTCCATCCAAGCAGTGTCAAAACAGCTCTTAACTCTCAGAAAGCTCTTCCTGATGTTTAGCCAGAATCGCCTTTCTTCTAACTCGAAGTCATTGGTTTGAGTCCTACCCTCTGGAGCAGGAGAAAACAAGCCTGCTCCATCTTCCCTTGAGATATTTGAAGATGGCTGTCATATGGGATAGCTGCATAGTCCTGTCTTGCAGGGGGTTGGACTAAGATGACCCTTAGGGTCCCTTCCAACTCTACAATCCTATGACTTCTATATCTCCTCTCAGTCTCTTCTTTTCAAAGCAAAACCTACCCAGCTCCTTCAACCATTTCTCATAATGCTTAGTTTCCAGACCCTTGATCCTCTGGACACCTTCCAGCTTGTCAACATCTTCCTTAAATTGGGGTGCCCAGAACTGGACACAATATTCCAGGTGTGGTGATGTATCTGCTTTTGTTTGTTTTTATTATGTATGTTGTGTTCTCATTTTGTATTTTTATGCTGTGAACTAGGCTGAGATAAAGGGCAGTTTGCAAAGTTAATAATAAACAATAAGTAAACAAAATCCTTTCTGCTGGAGCGAATTAGGATGTCATGGACGTCCTTGTCCACAGCGGATGCCCTCACGGCAGCCATGGAAATTGCGCTGGATTGTTTCCACTTTACCCAGTGAGACCGGCTGGTGCAGGGTGGGGGAGCACAGATGCCATTCTCCAGGGAGGGGCTTGATCTGAGCCCTTCAACTTGCATAAGACTCGAGCTGTGCAACAGACAGTTGTAGAAAACTCACACCAGCCCATACCAGGCATACTGTGTGTCCTAGTCAGCGTGAGTCAGCAGAGCTTTGGAGATGGTGGACCCACTGCCCTGCTCTGCCTTGCTGATTCCACCCAGAGCTTAGGATTCCTCTGCCACTCACTTATGGGATTGAAAAATCGCCAAAAAACCCCACCCTTTATTATTAGAATCTACCAAATCAGTAATAAAAACACAATGCCATTTTATGTATGCATCAATTACTATTTATTAAACAGCATCTTACAGTATACAAGGATCCGGCTCATCATTCTAATGGTATGGCCTGTTTATACGTAGTAATGGTTTCATTATTGGTATTCAGTGGTACCTCGGGTTAAAGACGCTTCAGGTTACAGACTCCGCTAACCCAGAAATAGTACCTTGGGTTAAGAACTTTGCTTCAGGATGAGAACAGAAATTGTGCTCTGGTGGTGCAGCGGCAGCTGGAGGCCTCATTAGCTAAAGTGGTACCTCGGGTTAAGAACAGTTTCAGGTTAAGAATGGACCTCCAGAACGAATTAAGTTCTTAACCCAAGGTACCACTGTATTTTGAATAAAGAAATCTAAAATAAAATGTTTGTACAATATAAGACCCCAAAAAATACAAAGTAACATATCAAAGGCAATTGTGGTGCAAATAGGTTATTTCATCATAGGATATTTCAGAAGCATGTAACCTTTTCAGAATCTACATTTCGTCCAAACCTGCCAAATGTAACTCATGTCTTTATGTCATTTCATATGTTTGTATGGTGGTAGTACCAGATCACAATCCAGTGGGCTACTTAGTTTGAACACAGATATGGAGAATATCTTCTCTTCCAAATGTGTAATTACAATTTATACATTAACATTTGTGGTGCAGGAACCATTTCTATTAACCAATATCATGCCGCTCTAGTTACATTGAAACATGGTTAAAACTGTCACCCTGTGCACTAAGAGTTGATGGTATTGTATGTATGACACGTAAGTTGGCCCCAGCCGCTTTTCCTACTGATAAAACCAGGAAAGATCTAGCATTTAATATAATACTATACAGTGGTGCCTCGCAAGATGAAAAGAATCCATTCCGCGAGTCTCTTCGTCTTGCGGTTTTTTCGTCTTGCGAAGCAAGCCCATTAGCGGATTAGCGCTATTAGCGGCTTAGCGGGCTTAGCGGATCAGCTGATAAGCGGCTTAGCGGATCAGCTGATAAGCGGCTTAGGATCAGCTGATAAGCGGCTTAGCGGCTTGGGGAAAAGGGGGGGAAGGGGAAAAAACCCGCAGGAACTCGCAAGACATTTTCGTCTTGCGAAGCAAGCCCATAGGAAATTCGTTTTGCGAAGCACCTCCAAAACAGAAAACCCTTTCGTCTAGCGGGTTTTCCGTCTTGCGAGGCATTCGTCTTGCGGGGCACCACTGTAAAGGAATATAAGGCTAGGTGAGGTGTAGGAATATAAGGCTAGATGTAGCCACACATGTTGGTGTGTTGAGTGTGTGCAAGGAAAAAAGAAATGAAAAGCCGTTAAACTTCATATGAACGTGCAGATGTACCATTTAGCTGTTTAGCTACGTGGGATTTATTGTTTTGTGAGATTTCCCCCCTGGACAGTCAAGATGCACTATTATCCAGCAAATGTTTTTGTAACAATATGTATTGTCAGATAGTTATTTTTTACTTTAGGAAGTCTCAGAAAGTGACTACGCACATGTGAGGCATCTTTTACTTAACTCCTGATAGGTTGCATCAGAATCAGGATGTGCCTCACCCCCACAGGGGACAAGCAACATTTCACCACAATTGCTACCAATCTTCTTCCTTGTTTAGCAACTGCAAAGTCTACACTGTGATGCCAAGGAGCTTAGCACTATCACGATGAACAGAGGGGCTTGACCCAATATGTCCTATAATGACCACTTATTTTATTATTTATTATTTTAGCCCCTTAGCCTAAAATTGTAAGGAATCCCTTGGAAGCAGGAAACCTGAAAGAACTCTCTAAGGTGGTTTGCTATAGGAAGCCAGCAGAGGCAGGCCTCGCATGAGCCTCCTTGGCAAAGAACTTGCTCACGTATTTTTCAAATATTTTTATTTCAGTGTTATAATATGACATTTACAAATCTAGGTTATACTGTACACATATTCCACAGTTTCAGGCACAACTCTTTGCTGACACTTTGACTCATTTGCAAGTTACAGTGTTGAAAAAGACCATTTCCTTCCTCTCTTCCTCATTCTAAAATAGCAACTTACTACTAATCAGTTATCCTGCAAAAAGAAATGAGTGAAGACCCCACTATTTCCCTACAAGTTGTTTCTTCAGGTTCCAGCAACTTCTGATTTACCCTCAAATGTGTAACAAGATGTTGACATGGGTTCAGAAGTTATTCCAAAATAGACAATTGTAAAAGTGAAAAATGCAGGGTTCTCTTAGACAATGTTTGTTTTATTTAGCTTTCTATTTTATCCAAACTTTTATAGCACTCTTCAGTTTAAAAGACTCCCAGGGTACCTCACATCTGTATTGAATAGAAACATATACCGGTAAATCAAACAAAAACGGGAGCAGATTAAGAAACATCACAACAGATTAAAAGCAGCAAAATGACATGCCTCAAAATCAGGATAAATAAAAAGACATCAAGAATTGTGGCAGAATCCGAGACCAGGGAGAAGAGTTGGTGAAAGAAGACTGGAAGAAATTTAAAGACTATTTACAGAAATATTGTACAATTAATGAATGTTAGAAGGATGTTGGATAGAAACTAAGGGGTTTCCAGCTGTAATGCTTTAGGAGATACGAAAAAAAAAGGTTTATAAATGGGTAAAAGCTTAATGGTAAGGATTTGCTGAACTAACAAATTGAAGTGGAATACAAAGAAGGGAGGTATGAGGAGGTCTGGGGAAATAAGCATAAGGAAGATATGTTATGGAAAATTATCTGTTTTTAAACTGTTTTTATGTTGTATTTTGTATTTTGTTTCTTTTTATTTTTTATTTTTTTTCCATTGTTATATTTAAAAAAAAACTTTAATAAATATCTTTTGGGGGGAAAAACAAGAATTGGACCTGGCCAGCATTGCTGGCCAGGGAATTATAAAGTTAGGGTTGCCCATATGAAAAGGCCTCTCCAGTCACCACCCATCTCACTTAGAAATGAAGGTGGAAGACCCTCCAAGGTATGCTGGCTCATTTGAGAGACCTCTAAAGGACTTTAGGGCAGCCGGCCTGGAAATGACTACAGTGAGCACTGTAATGGTTTCCTTCATAGTGTTTTATGCTGAAGGGGAAAAAGCTTCCAAGGGGTCTTTCTCAGGCTTTTGGCTAAGATCAAGATTTCACCAAGGGGTAAAAAGATCAAGATTTTACCAAGGGGTAAAAGTCCTTTTCTGAGAAATATTGGGTTTCCAGTGTTTTAACTGAACACACATTATGGGGATTTGGGCACAGTTTTGAACTTTGGATGCCTTGAAAATAAGCTTTCCACCCTCCCTCACTTCTCACTTCCTCTGCAACCCACAGGGGCAAGATATGCAATATCAATGAAAAAGGAAGAGGCGTGGGCCTTTTTCTGCCTTCTGAGGAGCCGTTTGGCTTTTTCTCACTTCTACAGAAGGAACTGATCAGAAGACAGAGAACTTCACAACACACCCAAAAAAAATAGCTGAGAAGAAGCCAGAGAGACTGACAACTTGATGTATGTTTTTAAATTCTTTGTTTATTTGTGTTTTACTCTTTTCGCAAACTGAGTATGCAGAGTTTGACATCTGTATTATCTTCCTGTGGGCTTGGTATGTCCAAAATCTTAACTGAAGTACCACTAGCAGCCAATACATGTACAGTGGTATCTCGGGTTACATACGCTTCAGGTTACAGATTCCGCTAACCCAGAAATAGTACCTCGGTTTAAGAACTTTGCTTCAGGATGAGAACAGAAATCGTGCAGCAGCGGCAGTAGCAGGAGGCCTCATTAGCTAAAGTGGTTCTTCAAGTTAAGAACAGTTTCAGGTTAAGAACAGACATCCAGAACGAATTAAGTTCTTAACCTGAGGTACCACTGTAACTGTAAAGGTAATTAATTCAATTGAACTTCAGTATTTGATGGAGGCACCATACCTTCCAGTTCTCTAGATATTGGCTGCCCTCAGGTGTGAGTCTAGCACTGAAGGTTAGCTGTATGTTTCCTGTAGATATCTGTAATGGAGCCCCGACTGCCCCCTACCTCGTTGTTGTTGTTCATTGAAAGGAAAGCATTTGGGGTCAATGCCTTCCCCACCCACTATTTTCAAGGTTGCAGTCGCCCTACACACACCTTTTCCTCATGTGGGATTCAAAATGCAAGGCAGTTTCTCTCTTTGTAGCTGAGAGGAAAACAACAGAAAGAAGGGCTAGAGCTTTCTAGAGTCACCAGGTTGAAGAGAAATACTTCTGAGGAGAAACAGACCTTCTGCCTAGCATTCTGCATGTGAGGGAGCAGTTGTTGTCTCGGGGAGACAATGGAGGATTGCACCTTTGGAGGTGAAGTCAAACCGTTGGAAGTGTTAGAAACAGATGTGAAAGTTAGGAGCTAAAGGGCACATTAAATCCAGTTATGGGCACAACAATGGAATGTCTTGGCATGCTTTTTTGTTACAAGAATACAAAGCTGAAAATAAATGAACTGCAGCTAAAATATTATGTTCATTTTTCACATGGTCTAGTCCTTCCCCTGCCCACCCCCCTGATATTCTTAAGAGGGTCTCTTCTCGTCTTCAGAGAGTAGCTGAAATTGGGGAGGCAGAATAAGGTTCTCCTTTCCTTCCACTCTGCAGTTTTAATCTGAAATCTTAGGCCCAGTACGACACCCAGAGCTCAGAAATGCTTGCACTAATGAAATTCCCTGTCTCAAAATGCGCCTAGAACAATGGGAATTTCAAACACTGGATACAGCACCTGTTGTGGCTGAGCAGACCGATGTGGGAAAGACATGTTCTGTTGCATCTGGGACAGATACAGGTGTCACGTTGTGCTGATGCACCATGGCGGTTTTTTCTCTATGTTCCTCCCAGCGGTCATAACTATATCCTTAATGAGCCCATTTCTTGCTGGCCTATAGTTCAATGTGCAACTTTCATCTCTGCTTCTGTGAAAGCGGTATGCTAGCTATTTTGTGGTGCGGCATGTGTAAGTTTGCAGGTCAGCTTGCTTTTCACACTTCTGCGGAATATCTCATGAGAAAGCTACATTCTGCGGCTTCTGATGAAACCTGGTGTGGAATAGTATTATATAAGCTTAGAATCCTTTTAAAGTGACAGGACTCCAGCAATGGAATCCAGTACCCAAGATTTGGTTAAAGTTCTGTTTTTCCCCAGGCAGATATGAGTCTGACCAGGACTACAATGCTAACCTTGCCTACTCAAAAGTAAGTCCTATTCAATTCAAAGAGACTTACTCCCAAGTAAGTGGGGTTAGGATTGCAGCCGTACATTGTGTAGTGTGCTACCTTTTGGTACGTTTGTAACAGATTGGTGTAAGTGGACAGTAACTAATAAAAATAAATACTCTCTTTGCTTGTCTGCATTGGGTTGCTAACTTTTTTTTGTGGCAGGGCTTCTGTGCTTTTATAACAATTGTATGATATGAAGGGATGCTTGTGTTTTTACTGACCCCGCTCCCGTCCCTTTAACTCTAACTTGACAGATAGAAATGCAAGAAGTTGCAACTCCAGTGATAAACATTAGTTTTGCCAGCTGGGAAGCTGAATGTTTTCCCGGTGTGTGGATTTTAGGCACAGGGTCACATGAGGCTTGGAGTATAACTTGGAATCATAGAATTGCAGAGCTGTAAGGGACCTGAGGGTCATCTAGTCCAACCCCCTGCAAGGCAAGAATCGCAGCTAAAGCATCCATGACAGATGGCCAGGCAACCTTTGCTTAAAAGCCCTTCGTGGAAAGAGTTTACCACCCTCTAAGCGATACAGTCCTGTTGTCAAACAGCTCTTGCTGTCAGAAAGTCATCATCATCGTCAACAACCTTTATTACGGTCCAGAGACCCAACAAATCGTTACAAAGCAATACACAATCCGTACAGCCTACCTCCAGGTTAAACAAGCATTTTGTTCAGAATATAGGGATCATTGGTTCTTGCAACCACCGATAAAAACATTGCCACCGCTAATGTTCTAGCGTTTGCCCGGTCTTCCAATAGGAACCTGACATAGTGAGCCTCTGATTTTCCCGGGAAAGGTACCAGCAAGGGTAATATCAGTTCAGCCCTGGCTTGCTCATATTTTGCACAGTGGTGTTAGAAAGTTATTCCTGATGTTTTGTCAGAATCTCATTTTTTGTAACTTTAGGAATCCTTTAAGATAAAGGAAGAGAATAACATATAGCATCCTATTATTTCTATATTGTTTCACCCTGTTTTTTCACACTGGTTCTCCAAAGGCAAATGCTTGTAGGAATATGCAGCATAAATTTAATGATATTTTAAGTAGAAAGTGGGGGGGGGGGGGGAGAGAGCTCACCAACTAGATTTGTTCCCTAGTATGCCTAGGATTGTATTTCTATGGTACATAGACAACCAGCCTATAAAATCTGAAATTTGGGCTTTTAAAGTCATATTTTAAAAGGTGTCTGACAACATTTATAATTATTTTCCCTTGTAGTAAAGAGAAGAGAGGGAGATACATTTCCTGCTTCAAACAGTACCTAAGACTATTTATGGAAACAGCATTCAGATGAATGTTGTAAGATACAATCACAGGCACAGCATGCTTTTACCTTTGCTTTCCATATGTCTCCATCAGCAGTGCAAATGCCCCTTGCCCTTCATTCTTCCACGCTGCAGGCAGAAAGACTCATCAAGAGTTCCCTTTTTCTCAGAGCTCTTTCAACACAACAACTTGAAAATAAGGAACATAAGTCAGAAAAGTCAAATGAGATGGGGACAGCCAGAAGCAAGGGAGGAATTCCGCAAAGAGTGAAGCAAATAGGCCCAGTCTTTTCCAGGCATCCTCTGCTGCTTTCATTTTCCCCAGGGAATTTGGAAGCCAATGGCACAGTCCCAGCTTCATGCTAAACTATTGCTTAGTACTATATGAATGAGCCTCAGTCTTGTACACTCCCCCTCTCCCCTCCTCCTCTGGCTCATCCACATGGTTGGAATTGAAAGCGTTCACTTCCTGCCTTAAATTAATCATAGTTTGTTGTTAAATAGTTGAAACTATGGCTTATTGAAACAAGCCAAAATGAAACCATGCTTTTTCATCCTGGCTTGTTTGAGCAAACAGTTCCTGGTTTTGACAGCATATATTCCAGTTTATTTAAACTAAGAGAAGATGCCTCCAATCTCCGAATTGCATCTACAACAGGGGAGAGCAGCAAGGTGTGCACACAAGCCCAAATCTCATCCAGGCTTGTTCACATAGTGCTGAACTGTGGTTTAGTGTTATGTAGAAACCAGGCCACTGTCAATAATCTCCATCCTCATATATCAGAGCAAGCCACTCATGAAGGATAATAGGTACTCATCAGGAAGGCTATAAATACTCACAGGGTCCGGGGAAGTGTGCACATTAATAGCAGCCCAAAGCAGGAGAGGGCAATGGTGTGCATGTCTGAACTTAGCTTCCCCATGGGCATTGTTAACGGAAAAAAATCTGAGGGCTCTCTTGGACAAAAACAAAGACACCAACCAGGATAACTTGGAGCAAAACAGCAGCCTGTAGGCTTGGCCTTTATTGAACTGTTGCAACAGGGTTCCCTTCCCTTGCAAGAGAGAGGAAAGACCCCGAACAATGGGCTGCAAGACCTTATAAAAACTTTTGAAATTCCCCTCCTCTAGGTCAAGCCCACCCCCAGAAACATCATGCATACATTACAGAAAGGAGGGGTTGACATCATGCATACATTACAGAAGGGGTTGACATCATGCATACATTACAGAAAGGAGGGGTTGAGGGAGGAGTTGTGGAGGTAACCTGATTATCTTGTCACCTGGCTGGTTCCTCCTTTCCCCCTCCCCATGAGTACTTTCCAGGTGACAATGGGGAGTTTGCAGTTTCCTGCCCCCAGAGGGAAGATCTGATCATTGTCCTTTGTTTCAGCCTGTGGCGAATCCACTGTTCTTTGTGATTTTGATTGTCTTCTGTCTGGGATTATCAGGGTTGACATAGCAACTGGGCAGGGCTCCTGTGGATGTGCTGGGATGGTGAAGGGATTATGGCTGACCAGAAACCAAGCACCCCCCTTTGATAGTCCTTGTCACATGGAGTAAAAAATGGAACAGTGCAAATCCGATGTATGGTTGATTTTCTATGAATTTATAACAGAAATGTGGCGTATGTAGTGTGTGAGTGTGAGTGTGTGTGAAGTTTGTGGAAACAGAATGATTGGGGTGGGGGGGTTCCTGCTACAGCATCCAACTGAACCCTTTGAGAATAAAATGCTGGACTAGACTGTCTTCAGCCTGATCCATCAGGGCTGTCCTCTTTCACTTGTTTCCCTGACTTGGTGTCTGGTTCTGACTGAGAGCAAAGTAGCTAGGGTGGAAGACTGAAAGGAGGCAGGAGGCAGAGCAGGGTCAGTTCCCCTTGCCCACACAGCCCTCTGGCTCTTAAAATTGATCAGCACTGCAGGCCACTGGATCTGCTGCTGCCACATGTAATTTATTCCTGAGGGAGCCTCCTAGGAGGGACATTTGAGACGTACCTTCAACATCATATGAGAAAAGTGACAGCAAGAGTTGTCCTTTATTAGTGTTGTAGCATCATATATGTGGAGAGGGAGGATGAAACCTTTCCCACACTCCTGAATTGCTTAGACAGAGGCCACATCCACAGCATACCTTTAAAGCTCTGTGATACCACTTTAAAAAGTCATGGCTTCCCCTAAAGGATCCTGGGAGCTGTAGTTGGTAAAAGGTGCTGAGAGTTGTTAGGAGGCTCCTATTCCCCTCCCACAGCTACTGTTTCCAGAGTTCCCTGTGAAACAGGATTGATTATTAAACAAATCTAGGAATTGTACCTCTGGGAGGGGGTAATGGGGTCCTCTAGCAATTCTCAGTAAGTACCCTTAGCCAAGTCCTGCTCCCAGAAATTTTCAGGTGATGCCAAGATGCCAGGATTCTGGGATGTAAAAACAAGAGCTTGTCTTCATCTCTGAGAAATTAAAATTTGGTTGTGAACCCACGGTCTGTCCCAAACCTAACACGAAACGCACAGGCTCCTGGAGTAGGCAGGAAACAAAAGTAAAGAGAAATTTGGTGGCCTTTAATTTGGCAAAGCCAGGGATAAATCTGGCAGAGTGCTGGATAAACAGAGTCACTTGGAACCAAATTATCCAGTATTATCAAGTTGTAATATAGCTCTCAAAAGGAAAAGCCCATCTACATAGGTGGTGGGCAGTTATTTTCCTCTGGTTGTGCATTTCATCTTGAACAACTAGAATTGGTTTTCTTTGAAGCACAACAAGCAAAGGGAGATGTGTTGTTCTACAATAACAAAAAGTCCCCAATCCACAGTTGAGTAATACTTAACTGGAACAAACCAAATGGCAAAAAGTGTTGCAAGGTTTTGGTTCTCCGTAACTATGATTAGATCATCACAGCACAATTGCACCAAGGGTCCCTCTTGCCTTCGCCACCAACAGAAGCAGCAGAGGGACCTCTCAGTTGTGATCAGCTTGGGCACCATCCATCCTTGCCAATGATGAAGATGGAATGGTTGCCTGTGCCTGCTCCTCCTCACCTTTAAGGGCACAGTTGCAAGCAGAGGGACCAGCTGAGCTGCTCCTGCACCTTGATGTCCAAGGGGATGGCAGAAGCAAGAGCTGTATGAAGAAACAGCCACAAGCAGCAGCAGCAATGCTTAATGTGCAGCACACATGTGCACGTCCTTGCTGCCATTCCTTCTCAGTCTTCTGTGGTTCTTGTGATGCCTGTTTGTCACTGTGGCCTTTGCAGTCAGGCTCACCACAACAGGCCTCCCCATGTGGGATGCAAGAGGGGGGGGGCCTCCCAGAGCAGCAGCTCCTGGCTGGGCTGCCCCAGGAGCAGTGGCGTAGCATGGGGGGTGCAGGGGGGGCTGGCCGCACCGGGCGCAACATCTGGGGGTTAGGGTTAGGGGGCGCAAATCCGCGGGTTAGGGGGCGCAAATTACTTGCCTTGCCCCGGGTGCTGACAACCCACGCTACACCACTGCCCAGGAGATGTCGGAGGAAATGAGCCTGGGGATTAATACACAGGGACAGGTTGGTTTAAACTGTGCACGTGCATCTTTCCTCTGTGTCCACATTATTTAATTTACTTCTCAAGCGTGCTGCCTGTACAATATAATCCACAATTGGCTGGTTTGGGTATGTTTTACTCAGAAGTAACCACCTCAAAATAAGTGAGGCTTCTTGAGTAAAAAATGGTGACATTGCAATGTTGCCATCTCCCCGCACCCTCCGATTTTCTAAAGGCCTTCTCTCTGTTTCCACTCTTGGCCTAGTGGGTATCACGGGGGTGGGGGGGTATTTATTACTCTGTAGCGAATCATAAAACAAAAATGCAAAATATAAAATACAAAACCAGCCACTAACTTCAACTGTTAACATTCATCACCTTCAGCAGCAGCGAGTTTAAATTTCATTTGACTGGACTTTAACTCAAGAATATATTTCTATTTATCAAGGTTGGTAAAATACTCTCTCTGTGTGTGTGTTTTGCTGAAAGGTGTGAAATTGCACATGCTCAAAGGTTGGGTTTTTTTGTAGTCAATGAGAGCTTCTTCAATAATAAAGTTGTAAGCAACCACAAGACTTAATTTGTGGCCCTCTATTTCATTGGTTTGTTGGGGAGGGAGGGGCCCCATTTTGGAAACTGCACCTGACTTTTCCATAACTTGTCATCAGGCAAGATGTTACACAAAGCATGGGCGAGGTTGGAGGGGTTTCCCCCTCTTCTGGACCAACGCAGCTACCTAGCTGTGCTTTTTATACCTTGCTCTTCTAAATTAAAGTTTTTCTTTACTCCTGCCCCCTGCCTACTCCAGGAAGCTTGTAGACAGAGATGGGGAATGTGTGTTGTCGGACTCCAACTCCCATCAGCCCAGCCAGAATGATCAGTTGTGAAAGATAACAGAAGTTGGATTTTAACAATATGTGGAGGGCTGCAGCTTCCACACCTTTGGTTTAATATTTGGGACAGATCTTACAAAACATATTTTAATTACTCATTGCTTCTACATCCTGGAGTCCTAAACATGTAACATGATAGCTCCGCAGTACTTGGGAAGAACTTACTTAGCCCTACATTTTAGAACTGTCTATGACAGCCTAATTTCTGAACTTTTTCGGTTTTTATTTTTCCTCCCCCTCCACCCACTCCTGCCTCTTGTGTAACACCTTGCCTGAAAAAGAATTATGGAGAACTTAAAAGTTTTCCGCACTTTTGTGACATAGATCTGTAGCTACACAGCTAGCCAGAAATATGCTTATGTTTGTGGAAACAATGCCTTTTGTTGCTTGGGGGGGTGTCGAAATATCAGTACAGTAATGCACTTTGCTAGACTACGGCTTTGAGAGGCATCTAGAATGCCCAATTAGGGTTTTTACAGAAAGACATAAAAAGCAGTGGAAGTATCTTTTATTTCAGTGCTATTCTTCTGCTAGCCTCCTTGCAGAGCAATAGCAAGAGATGCATCATTGCATTCTGGAGGGGTGTAGGGGAGACGAGGCACCCTGGTGCAAGGATGAAGGTGGGTGAGGCAGGAATATATTTGCCTGTTTTTAAAAAGAATACTCATGTGGTCCTGAGGTATGTGCCAGGGCTAGGGTTGCCATGTGTCCTCTTTTTCCAGGACATGTCCTCTTTTTCAGGGGTAAAATTGCTATCTAGGTGGATTTTTAAAACTTGTCAAAATGTCTCTGGCTATACTTTCTGGATAAGACACAGGCATAACTAGTGGTTGAAGACTTGCTTTCCTCTTCTCTTCTCCTGCCCCTCTCAGCAATATATCACAGCTTCTATGGCCTATAGTAGGGGTATTTAAAATGAGAGCCGTCATAGCGTCTTCTTTTTTGCTTTTCAAAATATGGCAGCCCTCAATAAAATGTGTAATGGTGGGACATTGCTGCAGGGAAGGTGGTAGCTTTGTTCATATTCAACACTTTTTAAATGTGGTCAGTGGGGCTGAAAATAACTAAAAATGAATAAACCTTTGAAAAATACCAAAGAATGTATGCAAACATGGAAGGAGTGAGTTAACATCAGTGATGTCACTGATTCAGCCACTTAATGCATAACAAGCCCAATTGATTTATAGACTCCCTTTGCAGGTGGGTAGAAGAATGCCATTGCCTCAAACTGCTGTTTGAGTAAATGCAAGCAAATTAGATTTTCTTGAAAAAGTGGCACAGTAGAGAGGGAACACAGCTATATGTTCCAGAAGAGTGGAATTTATGCTACTATTTACAAGATTGTAATCACTATTTAAAAAAGCAAAAGGAGATAGCTGACCAGACCCTTAAAATCACACAATTTTCTCTAACTTTGCCTTTGGAAATAGTCGTGTTCATCTGCAGGCTGCTGGGCTGAAAAGGATCCTCCTATATGTGCTGTGACTGAGGTGGAAAAGGCACATGACAGAGACTGCCTGCCTCTTCTTTGATACTCATCTCTGCAAAGGCTGACATTTCACACTCCTTTACAAGTACCTCTGTGAAGTAGGCAAGTAGACTTGCCCACATGGCGGATGGGTGGGGCTGAGCCAGAGAGATAAGGGGAGATTTGAGCCTGACTCACATAGCTCACTCTTTTAACCACTGCGCTAGCTGCTTCCCAAAGTGTAAATGACTCCAGACTCACTGCTTTGTCAGAGGGATTCAGAAGTACAACGGAACTTTAATTTTCTGCACTGAAAGTGGATTAAAGCATCTTTTGTGGTTTGAAAAGTGACAGGGAGTTGTGTTGAAAGTGTGGGACGAATAAATGACTAATGGGTAGACATGTGAGAACCCTGCATGCAAAGCAGGATGAATGCAGGATATGTGCTCATTGTCATAAAACTGCCTTATTATTATTATTATTATTATTATTATTATTATTATTATTATTTCATAGCAAAACAAAATTTTCCTTACACGTCAGTTAATCAATGATTGCAGTATTGCCATAGCAATACCTTTTTCCCACAGGGCAGTTGGTGTCAGTTGGCCCTGGGGGAGTGAGGCAGGCAGTGCAGATATTTAAGGATGATTTGCTGCGATGTTGTGAGATACCAGAATTAAATTTCATTTTAAGTTAGTCGGTGCACTTGTAAGCAAATGCTGCATATACTTCTGCTTTCTCCCCAAATTTCCTATCCTACCCCAAAATATCACATCTGTAACTGAGCTTCACAAATTGTGTGCATCCTTCGTAAGTTCTTTGACTCTACAACTCCATACCAACCAAGTACCAACCGTCTTGGTCCATAGGATCAACAGGTGAGGTCTGGGTAGTTGTGCTGCCACCGGGGCCTTTTCAGTGGTGGCTCCCCATATGTGGAATCCCCACCCCCAGGTGCAACTTTTGCCATCCTTGTTAACTTGTTTACTCCCGCATTTGCTGGATGGAAAGCCTGAGATTATTGGAGGGAATAATGTTTTTAACTGTAAATGCTTTAAGATGTTTTAAACTGTAATTATATTTAGATTGTTTTTACTACAGTATTTTTGATTAGTGTTTTTTTTTTTTAATTAAAAAAGACTGTAGGATAGGTTTGCTGCCCTGGGCTCTTTCAGGAGGAAAGGCAGAATATAAAGTCAACAAACAAACAAAGTCACCTTATAGTCTTTTAGTGTAGTCATTTCATGGTATATTATTTCAATTTCACAGGAGATGCTTCCCGAGCGATTCCTTCTGCTGTCTGGCGCTGGACTGCTGATTCTGACATCAGGTACCTGCCGCTATTAGGTGGAAGTAGTGCTAGATCAGCATTATCTGCATTTGTAGTGGTGTAATGACCACCGTCTCCTTGTAGAGCCAAGCCTGTAAGGGCCTTGAACTAAGTGGGCTTAAGTAGGCTCAGCTTTCTGTTGGATTGGGCCCATTATCCTATCTTCAGTGGGAAATCTTGTTGATCGGTATTCCAAGTCGGTGGTGTTTTCCTGTGCAAGAGGCCCTTATCTGAGCTACAGGATCACATGCTAATTTTACCGATGGGTGCCATCTACTACACCATATTGCTAAAACATGGGCCATTGAGAGGGGGCAATGCAATCAAAACATATTAAAATAACTACTGGTTACTTTAATATGTGTCTGTGCAAGTGAAAAGGTGCAGGACACTCAGGCTTTGGGTCTGCGGTGCTGATAGCTATGAAACTGAAGCAGCAACCTTCAGGACTGTTTGCCTGAAGACCCCATAATGGATCAGGCACACAAATGGTTTGTAAGAGAATGTACAGTTAATTCATCTGCCCCAATCTGCAACAAACTGCAGCCCAAAGAGTTTGTGAAAAACAAGGTGGACGGGACACCATTCTTCCTAACAGCGGCAGAATGTAAGCCTGTCCTTGAAGGGCGTCTGGAGACTGGAGTTACTACAGGAAGCAGCAGCAAGATGCTTGTTGTCATGCCCGGCTCAAGGTGCTGCTGTCAACCGATAGCTGCTTATAGCTTGGAGCCTCGATATCAGAAGGATCCCTTCAACACCCTCACTTGCTGAGATATTTTGTACTCCTGGCTACACTGTGAAGCCTGGAAACTGGGGGTGCATGTCTGGGCATTTTTAATAGCTGTGCCCAGACCGTGGGATTCCTTGTCCTGGGATTTCAGCACTCTGCATCTTTGCCGGGGGGGGGGGGGATAGATATATTATATATACCTCTCTCTCTCTCTCTCTCTCTCACACCCCCACACACACCCCCACAAGCTTTGCTGTGTTGCCTCGCTCTTAACCTGTTTGTGATTTTGCTGGGGGATGAGGTATGCTGCTTCTTTTTATATCTCTTGTTGAGGTAAAACTTTTTATGGGTTATTTTAATATTATATTATATTGTATCATATTCACCTCAACTTTGTGGGCCTGTGTGGTTGAAGATGCATGATATAAGTAATCTTAGTAATAAAATAACTGTGAAACCCTGTCCAACAGGCATATTCCACACAGGGAGGACTCATCTGCTTGTCCCTTCGCTTTCCCCCAGATAAGCCTGCTCTTTACAGATGAACTGGAGCAAACATCAACCAGAACGCCACACAACTGTCTTGGCCAGCCAGCGGCTGATGGAGACAGTCAGTTGGCCATCATCCTTTCCACAGGAGTCGTCTGGGCAGCCCAGCACCTCCATCCACCCTGCCCAGGCTTGTGCCCGGGGGGGGGGTCACCTCAGTGCTGCTAATGCAGTGGTTTGACTTCACCCCTGGAGGTGCACTCAAGAGAGACGGATGCCAACCACTGTTTGCTCCAATTCAGCAGTAAAGAGCAGGTTTTCCTGGGGAAAGCAGTGAGGCAAAGGCAAACCCACTCAGGCCTAGAAAGCACAGGACAAGCAGTAAAGCTCTTGGGTGCAAGCTTTGTAGGTGTGGGACAAGCAAAGTGTGGACAAGCCCTGCGTGTCCTTCTGAATCCAGGCTGTTGATAAGGTTTGCAACTTAAGTGCCAGATGATGCAGCCCCTTCTCAACAATTAATATTGAAGTAGAGTCTTGAGATTGTTTTTGTCTCTGTTTTAATATTGCATTGGCATATTCATATATCGACCTTCTACATAGTTAGCCATGTACTCAATTTGCGGTAAAGTTTTAGCTTCATATTATGCGTAGTTTTTCCTCATGTTCATTCCACCTGCCCTGCTCTTCCTAAGCGCTGTCTCTTGAGTGCACCAAGTACAATGTGAAAACCTGTCAGGACTGCATCCAGTCTGGCCCAGGATGTGCCTGGTGTAAGAAGCGGGTAAGTTTTCCATCTCTTGTTTTTCATGCATACAGTGGTACCTCGGGTACATCAGGATGAGAACAGAAATCGTGCTCCGGCGGCACGGCAGCAGCAGCAGCAGGAGGCCCCATTAGCTAAAGTGGTGCTTCAGGTTAAGAACAGTTTCAGTTTAAGAACAGACCTCCGGAATGAATTAAGTACTTAACCCGAGGTACCACTGTATTATTATGTTCCGTCAAATACTTTTTCCTCTGAACCTTTTCACTCTGTATGATACCTTTTGGTATAAAGATAATGAAACTGACATCCTTCCGCAGGGCCTGCAAGACAGAGCTGTTCCACCAGGCCTTTTGTCAGGGCGCAGCCTGACCCCCTCCTCTGGCAATCTGCACAAAATTTTGCTTGATGGTTGCCATTAATTTGATTTTAATTTGATTTAATTAATTTTATAATGAATGTTTTAGAATGTTTAACTATTTTGCTTGTTGTTAGCCGCCCTGAGCCCAGCTTTGGCTGGGGAGGGCGGGATATACCGTATTTTTCGCTCTATAGGACGCACTTTTTCCCCTTCAAAAATGAAGGGGAAATGTGTGTGCGTCCTATGGAGCGAAAACGCCGTAGCCCCGCGACCCTCTCCCGGCTGGAGAGGTGAAGCGCAGCTATGGCAGGAGCCTCTACAGCCCCACGTCACCTCTCCAGCCGGGAGAGCGCACGCGGGGCTAAAGAAGCACCCCGCGACCCTCTCCTGGCTGGGGAGGTGACGCGCGGCTATAGAGGCTCCTGCCGTAGCTGCGCGTCACCTCTCCAGCTGGGAGAGGGTCGCGGGAGGCTGCTTTAGCCCCCCGCGCGCTCTCCCGGCTGGGGAGGTGACGCGCTGCTATAGAGGCTCCTGCCATAGCTGCGTGTCACCTCTCCAGCTGGGAGAGGGTCGCGGGAGGCTGCTTTAGCCCCCCGCGCGCTCTCCCGGCTGGGGAGGTGACGCGCGGCTATAGAGGCTCCTGCCATAGCTGCGTGTCACCTCTCCAGCTGGGAGAGGGTCGCGGGAGGCTGCTTTAGCCCCGCGCGCGCTCTCCCGGCTGGAGAGGTGACGCGCGGCTATAGAGGCTCCTGCCATAGCTGCGTGTCACCTCTCCAGCTGGGAGAGGGTCGCGGGAGGCTGCTTTAGCCCCCCGCGCGCTCTCCCGGCTGGGGAGGTGACGCGCGGCTATAGAGGCTCCTTCCGTAGCTGCGTGTCACCTCTCCAGCTGGGAGAGGGTCGCAGGAGGCTGCTTTAGCCCCGCGCGTGCTCTCCCGGCTGGGGAGCCGAAGCGCGGCCATGGCAAGAGCCTCTACAGCCCCATGTCACCTCTCCAGCCGGGAGAGCGCGCGCGGGGCTAAAGAAGCACCCCGCGACCCTGTCCTGGCTGGAGAGGTGATGCGCAGCTTTAGAGGCTCCTGCCATAGCCGTGCGTCACCTCTCCAGCCGGGAGAGCGCTTGCGGGGCTAAAGAAGCACCCTGCGACCCTGTCCTGGCTGGAGAGGTGATGCGCAGCTTTAGAGGCTCCTGCCATAGCCGTGCGTCACCTCTCCAGCCGGGAGAGCGCTTGCGGGGCTAAAGAAGCACCCTGCGACCCTCTCCTGGCTGGAGAGGTGATGCGTGGCTATGGCAGGAGCCTGTCTGCTGCGCCTTTCCGCTGCTCCCTGACCTGCTCTTTGGGGCTGGTGGTGGGCTTCCCCCCGCCAGCCCCAAAGAGCAGGTCGAAAGAAACCTGAAGCCTGGAGAGCGCGAGGGGCCAGTGCACACCGAGCCCTCTCGCTCTCCAGGCTTCCAAGGTAGCCGCCTGAACGCACCTTAAACGACACCTTGTTTTAGAGCAGGAAAACAAGAGGGGGAAAGTTCTCCCCCTCTCTGTGCAGCGCCTCCTGCCGCTTCACTGAAGGGGCGCTGGGCAGAGAGGGGGAGATTTTTTTCCCCTTGTTCTCCCCCCTCTAAAACAAAGTGCGTCCTATTGTCCGGTGCGTCCTATGGTGCGAAAAATACGGTAAATAAAATTTATTATTATTATTATTTATTTTGTTTTGGATAGTGGATGCCCATTTCAAGTTTTGCTTTTTGGGCAGGCCCACCGTCACTGTCCTAAAAATAACAAACAGAATCTGCTGTTTTCACAATGGTGAATGCTCTGCTCTTCTAGATCTCCAGCTTCATGGCACCCCTTTCCCTCTTCGGGGGCAGATTCATAGGTCTCCAATTTCAGTGGCGCCCTGTGCAATGCCAAAATGTGGCCCAAGAGATTGACTGGACAGCATTGACTTTGCTATGAGGAGGGTGGAAGCCAGCAGCAGCCAGTTAGGATTTCTCTCAACATGGTGCAACAAAAATAAAAATAATAAAACCACACAAAACCACAATAAACTTAATGGCACAATAAACTTAAACCCAGATTCAAAACTAACACAATAAAACTTAGGTCTCTTAGATCCGTGCTTGAAACTTGCAGATTAGGTGGGTTAAATTAATAATGTTCAAATAAAAATTGAAAGCAAATAATGAGAAGCGGCATTGATTGTAGGTAACTTCACAATTCGTGGTTCCTATCACTTTGATCTTTTAGCCACAGGTCATGGGTCAAATCTGAGAAGGGAGTTTGTTTCCTGAGTCTATTTCAAAATGGAGGCTTGATATCACACACAGGTCCCTCAGGTCTGGTTCTTAGCTGCGCATGATGGCCCTAGTAGTAGATAGGTAGCCGTGTTGGTCTGCCATAGTCAAAATAAAAAAAATTCCTTCCAGTAGCACCTTAAAGACCAACTAAGTTAGTTCTTGGTATGAGCTTTCGTGTGCATGCACACTTCTTCAGATACACAGAAGTGTATCTGAAGAAGTGTGCATGCACACGAAAGCTCATACCAAGAATTAACTTAGTTGGTCTTTAAGGTGCTACTGGAAGGAATTTTTTTTATTTTGATGATGGCCCTGTTAGTCTCCTCCATTATGGGCATTAGTTGCTCTTCAAGCACTTGCTGTCGACACGAATGGATGCAGCTTGTGCTCTGGGGATTCTTCTTCATTTTGTCCCTCTCCCATCCATCCTCCTCCTATCTGGCCAGGCAGGCATGTATTTCCATACCTGGGAACACCCAAAAGTAGTGCACAAGAGCAGATATTATGCAAAACCGGAAGTGGGTGTTCTGGCTAGCAAACTTTGCCCCGGAAGACGAACAGAAGCCGACCGGTGGAAGGGCACCGGCAGCGGGAGACCTCATTGGGGAAAGTACACCTCAGTTTAAGAAGGCTTTTGGTGTAAGAACGGGCTTCCGGAATGAATTAAGTTTGTAAACGGAGGTACCACTGTATGTTGACAATAAAAGTCCAGTCCGCCATCTTTCCTCCCCGAAAGTCCCCTTATTGACTTCCATGGCAAGGGGAAATATGGTTGAAAAGTACAGACTAGTACAGACTAGTATTTCAATAACATCATACATGAATACTATGACAAAAAACTTGTAAGCATGAGCAATGTTGGACCAATTCCACAACAGACTGCCATATGGAAGTCCCATGAATGCCTTTCCAGTACAATCCTTTAGAAGAGTAATATTTTAAGCTCCTGAATTCTGTTCTGACTGTCTGTAGACAGGCTGTTTGGGAGCCTTTGGCTGAAGAACTAGTTATAAATGCCCACCACCTCAAGCAAAGGTATTCTCAGCCCTGTAGCTAGATATCCTTTTAACTAGAGACACTGGACATTGGAAGTTCTGCAGGCAAAGCACGTTTTTGGAGCTATTGTTCTTCCTCTGTTGTCCAAAATGTATCAGACTTATTTCTGAAACATACTGACCATTTATTCTTTTTGCTTTTTATAAAATACAGGATTTCACAAAAGTAGGAGAACAAGATTCCAGTCGCTGTGACACCAGGGAACAACTCCGGCAGAGGGGATGTGGGGATGACATAATTTTTCCAGAAAGCTTTGCCCAGCCAGGTCCACCACCAAGTCAGATCAAGCAAATCCAGCCTGAGAATGTGCACCTGCAGCTAAGACAAGGTACTACTCTGAGTAATTATTAGACAAAGAAATATAAAGTGGATGAATGGGATGATTATAGTGACAGGGCAAAGAACAGGTGTGACTTCCTTTGTACAGGTATATAAATAGTTCTCGAATTCTGGGAAGGTGGGGAAGTACATTAGGCCTGGTTTTAAGAGTGTTGGATTTGATTGTTTAAATTCTATAATGCCTCTTTGGGAGCCCTTGGCTGAAGAACTAGTTATAAAGTGCCTGAAACAAATAAGCAGAGGAAAGATGTAGATGCTGAACATCCAGAGAAATATATGTCACCTGTGTTGTTATACACATGCACCTTGTTCACTTCTTTTTCTGTTTTTTTCTCTCATATTTGAATATTTATTAAAGCTTGAAAGAACAAAAAACAGGGACTTCCGGGTTGGCGCCTCTGGAAATGGCGGATTTCCTCTGATCGGGAGGAATCCGCTTCGTGGGAATTAGGGTCTGGACCGCCACGACGAGGCGGAGACCCACCAAAAACCATAGGCTGGAGAAGCCTGTGGATGTGGGATTCGGCTGGCACCTTTTGCGCCTCCCCTACTCATGGGGAAACCCGGTTTCGGGGATCTGGAGCGACGTGGGGTGAGTGGCGCGGTGCTTCGAATCGACTGCTCTTTTCACGGAGTGAAGCCGCATTGCTGTTGCCGGAGAGCGCTGAATTTTTCCTGTGGACAATTGGATTTTAAACAACTACCCGTGAGTAGAACGGAAAATTGGACTATGAAACTTCTTAATTTGGCACTGAAGCGGGAAGGTCTAAACAGGAAGTCCGCCTTCCGCTCTTGTAAATAGATTGAAGCAAAGACATTGCAAGCTAAAGTCTGGAAAGTCGTTTGTAAAGGACTAAATTTCCATCAGTTAAAACTACCAAACCCCCCTTGGAAGCAGGAGAAGAGGGGGGAAATCTTAGACTGTTTAAACCTGCAGAACAGAGAGTAAAGAAAGATAAATTTCCACCGTCTTGAACCTGGGAACGGGGTGTCAGAGACAGACGTTTTGGGGAAGTTCATTGACTGTGAATAAAATGTTTTTTGACAGATAGTTAAAAAAGAGAAACATATTGATTCCAATGTTCCCTTTTGCATTTAAAAGGAACAAAGTATCTGAAAAACGAAAGGAATTTTGTTGCTGGATCTGCACTTAAAAAGACGGATACAAACAGAAATTCTTTCCTCTAGAGGGAGCTTGTGAAACTGTTGCTGGAGTCGATCTGGGGAATTCTACAGCTGTAGAGATTAAAGATCGTGAGAACCAGACATTGACCTTGAACAAGAATGTGCCCAGAAGAAGCTTTAGTGCTTGCTTTTTGCAAGACAAGCGCTTTACTGGAACAGCTACATGAGAAGATGGATTTGATGACTGTTGCAGTTAACAATTTTGGACAAACAGTGAATACCTACATAGAAACCACTCAGGAACCAATCCAGGAATGTGCTTTGACAGGGCAAGTTGTGCAGAAGATAAAGGAGGAGGTTGTTGCTGAACCTCAAGTAATAGAAATGGAGAGAGCCGCGGACTTGCAGGAACTTAAGTTGTTGTTTCTGACGACTGAACCTGGACAAAGTCAGATTTGGAGAGATGGAGTACTGTTTGGTTTGGAGATGGGAAGTTGGATAGATCCCCCTATGCAGGGATGTTTTGACTTTTGGGATCTGGTTTTGGGCCAGGGGGAGTTTGGAGTTGTGGGGGCCCTTAACCTTGGAGGGACTTTGAAACATGCCTTCAAATATCTTTTGGATTTCAGTGCTGACTATGGAGAATGGGCTGACCTGTCGAGAAGGGATAAATATATTGTCAAGTTGGAGTCTCCCCGAGATCTACCCCTCAGTGAGAAAGGAAGGAAATTAAGAATAAGACAAAGCAGAAGACAAAGTAAAGTGCAGGTATAAACATGAAGAAGACCTGCAGAAGGGACATGGAAAAGACTTAAGAGCCTCGGATAGAAGGTCACCAGGTTAATGGACTAGATGGAAGGGATAGAAAGGACTGACAAAACCCGAGACCAGGAAGAAGAGACGATGGATGAAGATTGGAAGAAACTTTAAAAATTCATTTATAGAATTATTGTAAAATTAATGAGTGTTAGAAAAAATGTTGGAATGAAACTATTTGGCTTTAGTAGAAAGGTTAAAAGGAATTATGTATAAATAAGTTTTAAGTTTTAAGCTTTAGGGCTTTTTATGGTAAGATAAGGTTAAAATAAATTAAGGTAATTTAATGACAGAATATAGTGAAAGATGGAAAGGATTTGCTGAGATAATTAACAACTAGAATACAAAAAAGGGAGGTGTGAGGAGGTCGATGAAACAAGTTAACGAAAGATAAAGATTTGGGAATATTGAATTTGTTTTTTAAAAATTTTGTTTATTTTTGTTTTTGGTTTTGATGTATTGTGTGTTTTGTTTTTTCTTCTTCTTATTGACTTGTATTGTTTAATCTCTCTTTTTGTCTTTCTTTTTCTTTTTCTCTGTAATTTTAAATTCTGAATAAATATCATTTAAAAGATAAGAACAAAAAACAGTATGCAGAAATAAACATCAAATAACGAGCGTTTGCCACACCTTGTTCACTTCTAAGTATGGATGTTGTGAGAGATTATCTGAGCCTGACTTGGAAATGAGCCCTAGGTGGTTCCAAAGACCCAACTCAAAATGGGAAGTGTGTCTCCCAAACTCTGCCTCAGAATATGAGTGTTCAGAGGAAATCCCCTTCCCCACCTGCCAGCCCTCAATATCGCATTTCACCTTGGTGAATAGACAGAATGCAGGAGTGAAGGAAGGAGAGACAGCAGAGGGGACACCCTCCCCCCAAAATCTGTCATCCTGAGTAACAGGGTGAGAGGGGTAGTTTTTTCAGGGGCTCTTTCAGTTACAAAAGCCACTGAAAGTACTACGTTTCCTGTGGAACATTGCACCCCATTATGCTATACCTTGGAGAGTTTACCCAACACTACAGGCAACTCCCCATTTATGCAGGGGCTGTGTTCCAAGCCACCATGCATTTAAGTGCAATCACACCATGCATTTAAGTGCAATCACACCACATTTAAGTGCAATCACACCATGCATTTAAGTGCAATCAGCACCATTGGAAAAGCCTGCAAACACCCTCAAAACCTTTGCAAACTCTTGAAAAAACAGTAAAAAACCCCCAAAACTAACAGTACTTACCAGACGCCAAACTCCACCACAATCACTCCCTCCAAACCTCCTTGCTGAAACTCCCAACTATCCACAGGCCTCAACGGTCGGTGTAAAGGTGTAAGCTCATTCTTTTCCCTTTTGCTAACAGATCTACCTGCTGTTTTTAATGTGACATTCCGCCGTGGGGAGGACTACCCTATAGATCTTTACTATTTGATGGACCTCTCATACTCTATGAACGATGATCTGGAAAATGTGAAGAAGCTAGGAGGAGACCTGCTGAGAGCTCTCAAAACGATTACCAAACATGCTCGAATAGGTGCGTACATTTCTGATTAATCCATTTGTCTCCTGGTACTAACAAAATTAGGGACGCGGGTGGCGCTGTGGGTAAAAGCCTCAGCGCCTAGGGCTTGCCGATCGAAAGGTCGCGGTTCGAATCCCCGCGGCGGGGTGCGCTCCCGCTGCTCGGTCCCAGCGCCTGCCAACCTAGCAGTTCGAAAGCACCTCCGGGTGTAAGTAGATAAATAGGGACCGCTTACTGGTGGGAAGGTAAACGGCGTTTCCGTGTGCTGCGCTGGCTCGCCAGATGCAGCTTCGTCACGCTGGCCACGTGACCCGGAAGTGTCTCCAGACAGCGCTGGCCCCCGGCCTCTTGAGTGAGATGAGCGCACAACCCTAGAGTCTGGCAAGACTGGCCTGTATGGGCAGGGGTACCTTTACCTTTACCTTTTACTAACAAAATTAGCATCTAGGATTGTTTTAATTCAAAAGAGTAGAACTATACGGAGCACAACTCTTCCATATCAAATACAGATTTACTGAGATTTAGTGAAATTATTTTTGCACTGAAGGCGCTGTCAATGAGGCTGGGTATGGAACTTCTGCTGCTACTTCACACAGTGAATGGAAGATAATAGGAAAAATGAAACATGATTTAGGACTCAGCGGCTCCCTCGGCCAATAAAGCGAGGTGAGCGCCGCAACCCCAGAGTTGGCCACAACTGGATCTAATGGTCAGGGGTCCCTTTACCTTTATATTAGCAAAGAAACAATTATTTGAATGCATTATAAACATGCAACACCAGATGGCGTCAGAGAGCAGGAAAATTTTATACGTGATTTTCAATAGGTTTTTTTGTTATGACAATATGATTTCTGACTTAATTATAGCATTTTTTGCCTGTGTGTAGATCTACCCTTAATTGCTTTGTTTCATTTATTTGCCTCATTTCTCCAGATGTTTGCGTATAAGATTCTTTTATTTTATTAACTGTTCCTTCTAGTTTTCCCATATTTTGTCTATTCCATAATCCAAAGTGCCCAAATCATTTTTAATTTAATTAATCTCTAATTCAAGAGATATTGTTTGTTCTACCACCATCTTCTGGGTATCTAAAGATGCCTCTCTTTCCTCTGCTGCCCTTTTCCTGGTACCCAACATGCTGTGTTGGGTCTGTTTTAATCCCACCCCCTCTGTTTTCTGCTTTGCTTTTTAATAATGTTAGCACATCTGTCTCTTTATGCGGGGTGGAGTATAAATAATAAAATGTTTATTATAACTGTTCCTGTAGAAACTTCAGCAGCAGCACAGCTCCTCTAGATACCTTGTTTTGACAGCAGTACCAGCAAGCTTAGCTCATTTAATAAGAAAAAAAAAATCATTCCCATGGAGGAAGTATCAACTGGCAAAGTAGATTTTATATTCTTATGCACATTTTTGTCATAATATAATAATAATAATAATTCCGCTTAATAATAAAATAATGCACTTCAACATAGCACAGAAACTCCTTTGTTCGTTTAAACTTTTGTTATCTCAGAGCATAAATCAAGCCTTTTGCCTTCATTCTTCACTCAGCGGCTTCCTCCTTTCTAAGTGGTAAAAAGTAGCTGACTCACCTAATAAAAGCTCTCAGTGGCAGACAAAGAAACTCACTTAAGTTGTAAATCATTTTATTCCGAAGATAATTCAGAAAGGAATGTGTTTCTGGATCTAGTTGTCCATAGAGGCTGCTGCGTGGTTTCTTCAGGATGGGTTTTCCTCCGCTTCCAAGTCATTATCCATCCTGCCAGGGACCCCAGAAAGACAGCCCTCTGGCAGCCCCCTGCCCCAGGCAGAACAGCTCTCAGGAAGCTTCAAGAGGAAATGAAAAGAAATTTGGAAACATGGAAATGAAAAGAAATTTGGAAACAACTATTTGTTCTGATTCAGTGGCAAAAAGCAGTTTTCCCTGGGGGAAGCAGCAGGTCAAACTCAGACCCATGCTTTGAAAGCGTGGGGCAAGCGGGAAACTGCTCAGATCAGTGCTTTTTAGGCAAGAAACAAGTGGAACTATGGATGAGCCCTTTCTTGAAGTAAAGATGCCAACAGTCAAGATCTGAACCATAGGAAGGAAAAATATGACATTTACTCTCATTTGGGTGACAGGCAGCATGTAAAGAAAAAGATCTAGCTCTTTCAGGGGGGTTGGAGATTTTAAGGTCAGAGAAAAATAGAATTAATATTTCTTCTGTTGTATTCAGTTGTCAAATGATACCCCTTTTGTAATCCCAGCTCTTTCCACTTGTATTCCTCTATTTAACTTTAAATTTATTTTAAACAATTGCAGAGTATATTGACTGCCCTATCCCCCTCAGTGGTTTAGAGTTCTTCCCTCTCTATATATCTCCAGTGACGATAACCATTTTGGACCCTTCTTTTCAGCGGCACTTTCCTTGTGTTCCCTTAGGGTTTGGCGCCTTTGTGGACAAGACTGTCTTGCCCTTTGTTAACACCCACCCAGAGAAGCTGCAGAACCCTTGTCCAAGCAAGGAGACCAAATGTCAGCCACCATTTGCTTTCAGACATGTGCTCAGCCTCACAGACAGGGTAGAGAAGTTTAAAGAAGAAGTCGGGAAGCAGGATATATCCGGGAATCTTGACGCACCAGAGGGAGGACTCGACGCCATGATGCAAGCCGCTGTCTGTGGGGTAAGAGTACCTTATGGGAACAGGCACCACAACAAAGTGCTCTTGGGGAGTGAGGAAGTTGAATTTGGGGGACCATGGATTCCTGTCCAAAGTGGAAGAGAGTTCCCCCCGATAATCATAATGTTGTCAAGATATGCTGTTGCTTTTAATGATGTATTTAGGCTCAGTGCTGAAGGCCTAGAGAGATGCTAGGCAAGGTCTTTATTATTGTTGTTGTATTGTTACAAATTAAATTACCGTATTTTTTGCCCTATAAGACGCACTTTTTCCCCTCCAAAAATGAAGGGGAAATGTGGGTGCGTCTTATGGGGCGAATGCAGGCTTTTGCTGAAGCCTGGAGAGCGAGAGCGGTAGGTGCGCACCGACCCCTCTCGCTCTCCAGGCTTCGCGGACCTCTCCTCAAGCAGCGGGAACGTTCCCGCTGCTTGGGGAGAGTTGCCGGCATCCCGAAGCCTGCGCGCGCTGACCTCAGCGCGTCCAGGCTTCGCGGATCCCTCCGCAAGCAGCGGGAACGTTCCCGCTGCTTGGGGAGAGTTGCCGGCATCCCGAAGCCTGCGCGCGCTGATCTCAACGCGTCCAGGCTTCGCGGATCCCTCCCCAAGCAGCGGGAACGTTCCCGCTGCTTGGGGAGAGTTGCCGGCATCCCGAAGCCTGCGCGCGCTGACCTCAGCGCGTCCAGGCTTCGCGGATCTCTCCCCAAGCAGCGGGAACGTTCCCGCTGCTTGGGGAGAGTTGCCGGCATCCCGAAGCCTGCGCGCGCTGACCTCAGCGCGTCCAGGCTTCGCGGATCTCTCCGCAAGCAGCGGGAACGTTCCCGCTGCTTGGGGAGAGTTGCCGGCATCCCGAAGCCTGCGCGCGCTGACCTCAGCGCGTCCAGGCTTCGCGGATCTCTCCCCAAGCAGCGGGAACGTTCCCGCTGCTTGGGGAGAGTTGCCGGCATCCCGAAGCCTGCGCGCGCTGACCTCAGCGCGTCCAGGCTTCGCAGATCTCTCCGCAAGCAGCGGGAACGTTCCCGCTGCTTGGGGAGAGTTGCCGGCATCCCGAAGCCTGCGCGCGCTGACCTCAGCGCGTCCAGGCTTCGCAGATCTCTCCGCAAGCAGCGGGAACGTTCCCGCTGCTTGGGGAGAGTTGCCGGCATCCCGAAGCCTGCGCGCGCTGATCTCAGCGCGTCCAGGCTTCGCGGATCTCTCCTCAAGCAGTGGGAACCACCGCTGGGCTCCCACGGCTTGCAGAGAGCTGCCTGTTTGGGGGCTGGGGTCGGGGGAAGCTCGGGCTGCCCCAGCCCCGCGCCTGGGGGGGGGAAATAATTTTTTCCCTTTATTTCCCCCCCAAAAAACTAGGTGCGTCTTATGGGACGGTGCGTCCTATAGGGCGAAAAATACGGTAAAATATTACAATAAATAAGATAAGAGAAATATTAAAAAGGAAATAGAGTAATAAAATAAACTCATGACAAATGAGATAAAACAACAGCACAAAAGATAAAAACAACCTGCCTGTATAAAACCTTCATAAAAATAAAGATTGATTAGTCTCCAAAATACAAGAAACAATGGGTTAATTAATTATATAGTGGCCGTTTTGTGGCAGCATTATTAAAATGTTCCATAAAATAATGGCAGGAGAACAAACTGGTCATAAAGGTCCAAAATGTACAGGTGGATATTTAAACCTATTAAAGCCATTTTAGTGTATACATAGGTTATCCTGTCTTAGGACGGAGATCTGGACAGACATTGTGTCCCTTTCAGCTCTGATTTTATGTAGAATCATAGAATCTTAGAATTGCAGAGTTGGAAGGGACCCCAAGGGTCATCTAGTCCCAGCCGCTGCAAAGCAGGAATCTTTCACCCAGTGTGGTTTGTTTTTTTAATCTGCTTGCTTTTTCAATCCAGGATAAGATTGGTTGGAAAAATGTAACACGCTTACTGGTGTATACGACAGATGATGGCTTCCATTTTGCTGGGGATGGTAAACTTGGAGCCATCTTAACCCCTTATGATGGGAAATGCCACCTGGAGGAAAATATGTATAAAAGGAGCAATGAATATGTAAGTACTCAGAGTAGGCAGCACATTTTATAAAGTACCTGCCCTTTACCTTACTGGATTTACTATTTTAGACTGGAGCCGACTGGGCAACCCATACAGCTGCTATATTAGGGAAAGTCCTCTTAATTTTCTAAGAACTCTTTTCTTAAGCAGAAAGACAAGGGGTCCATGTTTTTTTGTTTTAAGGGTTCAATAGATCTGTAAACCAAGCTGTTTGTTAACCTGGTGTGTGTGTGTGCTTGTGGCATCCAAGGCCAGACCTTGGGAAGCTGAGCCATCGATTGCGATGGGGATACCTTTGTTTCCTGTAGAGAGCCACCTTTCTTTTGGTGCCAGGGAACAAATCCAAGAGCACAGTGGATGAGAAGGATGGGGCTGGGCTCCTCCAGCAGTTCCCCTGCCGCCTTTGCTTCTGTTTTCATCAGTGCCATCTCTCATAATCTCTGCTGCACAGGAATGAGCAACATGTTGAGAGCGCTGCTCTGTTTCTCTGGGGGATGGAGCACCAGTGTGTTGGTGTGTGCGGTGAGAACGGGAGGTCAGACGACAGTTGACTGACAGTCTCTCTGCTTTAGCTACGCCAGTGGCCCTGCCCTTAGGAACCCGGGAGGGAGGGGCCAGACTGAAGGGCCAGAGGGATTCTTTTCAGGCCAGATCTAGCTGGCAAGATCCCACCAGGATCTTCACTAACTTGGAGAGCGAGCCCTAAATACTGTTTCCTTTGTTACACAGGACTATCCATCTGTTGGTCAGTTGGTTCAAAAACTTGAAGAAAACAATATCCAGCCCATTTTTGCTGTTACCAGTAAAATGGTTGATACCTATCGGGTAAGTAAAACTACCAGCAGTAAAGAAGGTTAAGTAAACAATGTCTGTGGAGAAAATAATTATTAGATTAATAATAATAATAATAATAATAATAATAATAATAATAATAATAATAATAAATGAGGCTGCATTTTAAGTAGTATTTTAATCTTGTTTTTAAGTTGTATTTTAATCAATTGTTTTTATCCCTGATGTTAGCAGCCCTGAGGCTAGTCTTGGCCGGGGAGGGAGGGGTATAAATAAAATAAAATAAAATAAAATAAATGCCTAAGTCTATAATTTGAGCAATATACATGGAATAATTAGGACAATGGATATTTACTGCTTTGCTCTTGCATTATAATCTGGTAGGCATTCTATTTAATAGAGTGAGACAATGCTTTCAATTCATTTGTTCTTTGTTGATAGAAACTCAGTGAAATGATTCCCAAATCTGCTGTGGGAGAGCTGCAGGAAGACTCAAATAATATCATCCAACTCATCCAGCGTGCCTATGATGTAAGTGTTACTGATATTATCATTTTAATTCTTTACAATATATATATTTAAGCCAGCCAGACTTTGCACATGAAGCATGTTTGTGTACCTTTCTCACAATTATGCAGATTTGGTTCAGATTTCCAAATCAGTTTTCAGGGGATAGCTGCCCCCCACCCTGCTCTACCTTTCCCCCTTCCTTTCTCCATCTCCCCTTTAAAAAGCTTCCCTGATTAAAGCGCTCACCAAGCCTAAAAAAGGAATGAAACCAAAGAAAAAGCAGCTATAATAGTAGCTGAGGGAGAAAATGGTCAACAATTGACATGCTTTCCTTCTATTAAACTAGAAACAGGAGGAGGTCATTTGAACAGTTGCAAATGCTTTCTTCCTTTCTTCGCTGTAAACCATATTTTTGTGAGTTGCCGGTTTATAAGGGCAGGGTCTTAATTAGCATGAACAAGTGATCAAATTCACTTTCTCAAAGCTTAACACTAGTTGACCTGCATCGCACTGTAATTTCCTTGGTTGAACCAATCCTAAACTTCCTTTCCCAGTAACACATTTCTCTTTTCCTTGCTTGAGCTTCTTAAAGGCACTAATCAGCTTTGCTGTGGCACATTGAAAGTGACCCACGGGCCAAATACTGTTATCTGCTCTTGGTTACATCTAGCCCAGGGGTCTGCAACTCTGGAGCCGCATGTGGCTCTTTTACACCTTTGCCGCAGCTCCGGGGCGGATACTAGCGAGGGGAGAAGGCGCATTGTGCGCCCCAACACTCCCCACTGTGGTGGGCGCTGTACTGGCTGTGACATCGCATGGGGGCAGTGCGTGTGTTAGTCACGCACCGTCCCGATATCACCTTCCCACCCACCCGCTACATTGTAAGGGGCATGTACGCTGGTCACTGTTTTGAAGGGGAGTGAAGAACACACACACACACAAAAAGGTAACTTGTTAATTTAACGTTTATTTCTATGAGGAGGAGTAATTCTGAGGGGTCAAACAAAGAAATAATAAAAAAGTGACAAAAAAGTTATTTTTATAATGACGAGTTTTGCGGCTCCCAGTTTTTTTTTCCTTCGGAAACGGGTCCAAGTGGCTCTTTTTGTCTTAAAGGTTGCAGACCCCTGATCTAGCCAGTACACACCCAGTAGCAAAGGTTTTTTAGCTTGTCAGCAGGCTATGTCCCTGACATAGTCCTTTTGTCCCTTGGGAAATTCTTCTCATGGCTATATTGCAGGAAAACCCCTGCCTCTGCCTCTGCCTCTGCCTGCCTCTGCTTCAAACATGTTCACTTAAGCATCACTGTGTTGACCTGACAGTTCAATAAAGAAAGTGCATAACCGTTAGAGATATTGGCCCTGGCTCCCTTCTTCTCTCAAGGCTCATCTTTTCCAACAGAAGAACTGAGGCAGTGGGAACGGAAGTTACAATTAATTCTCATATTTTTCTCCCTTGCTGGAGACTTGGGCTCCTATTCTCACCTCTTCCTTATTCTCATTTCCTTGCAGAGTTTGTCTTCCAAAATTATTTTGGACCATGGCCCATTGCCAAACTTCATCAAAATCACGTATGATTCCTTCTGCCCTAACCAAATACACACCAAGGATAAACCAAGAGGGGAATGTGACAACGTGAAGATAAATGATCAGGTAGGAGAAGACTTTTCTGTTTCTATCTAAAGCTGTTCTGATTGCTGCTGCTCTGTATGTGGAGAGAAAAGAGCAGTGTGCATTTCTTCCAATACCGCTGCTTGGGAGAAGGGTCTTCACTTATTCTCCTTTCCCAAACCCCTTAAAAGTTGCAGCTGGGTTAAGCCTGTTACTTTAAGCAATATGTAGGCTTTATTATTGATAAGATTTATTGCTTTATTGTTTGGTGCCCAGCCACACTTCCCTTGCGAACCTCTGCAGCTCCTGTTTACGCAGTGTAGCTTCGGAGCGTCATAAAGCAATTAGCAGAATTGCACAGTGTCTTTGTGTAGAAAGGGCAGTAAATAAGTCCAGACGTTTATTCTATCCTAATATCTCTTTATTGGAAACAAAATAGCGTATTTACAGTCTTCAACAGCCATCCGTGTTAAGCTGCATCCTCTCTCTCTCCTTGCAGCGGCTGAACTGCCCGTCCCTTCAGGCTTGAGGCATAGAAGGTTAACCCTTCACTACACCCAACATTTATTTCATTATGTAGAGTTACATTGGCTCCCAGCACATTTCCAAGCACAATTCAAAGTGTTGATGCTGAGCTTTAAACCGCCTTGACCCTGTATCCCTGAAGGAGCATCTCCACCCCCATCGTTCAGCCCGGACACTGAGGTCTAGCTCCGAGGGCTTTCTGGCGGCTCCCTCACTATGAGAAGCGAAGTCATAGGGAACCAGGCAGAGGGCCTTCTCGGTGGTGGCACCCACCCTGTGGAACACCCTCCCATCAGATGTCAAGTAGATAAATAACTATCTGACTTTTAGAAGACATCAGAAGGCAACCCTGTATAGGGAAGTTTTTTAAAATGTTTGATATTTTATTATGTTTTTATATATATTGGAAGTTGCCCAGAGTGGCTGGGGCAAGCCAGTCAGATGGGCAGGGTATAAACAATAAGTTGCTGTTGTTGTTTCAACCATCATGATCATATCAATCACAGGAAAACAGGTTACACTACTTTAAGTAATATAAATGAATAGAAATCTCTGAAAACAACATACATAAATAAGATAAAAAATAAAAAGCAAACAGTATTTTAGGAGGAGTGTCTGCAGAAGGCAGCAACCACACTTAATGGCTGTGTGTTTACACGCCCACAAGAAAAGAGGGGGGTGAGTTTTCCCTTTCCTGTCCACATGGCAACTTTACACTCACTGGTTTGGGTGGAACAAAGTGAGGCATACTGCCCAAACACATGGAAGGTCCATTGCAATTCTACTTGCAGAAGAACAGTGTCTTTTTTTGCACTTACATCCTTCTGACTGTTAGCATGCTCAGTCCTTTATTTATAAATGCACTCCTTCGTGCTTTCCTAGCGGTTTTTACATTTAATGGAGAATATTTAATGGAGTTCTTTGTTTTCTTACAGATTACTTTCCAGGTGAAAGTTACAGCAACCAAATGCATTGACAACCAAACAGTTACCATCCGGGCTCTCGGTTTCACAGACTCCCTTGCTGTGCACATGCGCGGTCGATGCAACTGCGAATGTGATGAGGAAATATCAAGTAGCTCTGACTGCAGTGGACATGGGAAAGTAGATTGTGGAATCTGCAGGTAATCAAACCACTTCACCAAATCACAAGGGGATATGCCAGTCCTACTGGGAAAGGTTAACCATGATCACTATATGAATAACTGCTTATGCATGTCCCACATCTGCACCTGCAGTTTTATGCAGTCTGGGAACAACATCTGTTTTCACAGAATGTGCAGACTGCTTGAGTATAAGTTTTCCTAAAATGAAAAGGAGAATTTGAGAATTTGGCATGAGGACAATTGGGAAAAAGACCTTGAGACTTTTTTCCTGCCAAATTCTCAAGCCACTCTGGGCTTGGACTAGGGTGAGGGCTGACAGAGCCCCCAGGTCTCCACATTTGGCCTGTCAGACCATTGTCCAGGTCTGGTCTGTGCCTGGATGGGTGACCTTCTGGGAATATGCTGCCGTGGGTTCTGTAATGGGAAAATGTGGGTTATAATTACAATAAACCAATAAATCTGTGCGAGTTCAGGCAAATCAACCCTCCAACACAAACAAGTATTGCTTAGTAAGCCTTTCCTATTCTGAGCATTTATTCTCTCATGTCAGCTGTTTTCCTGGCTTTATTGGAAAGAATTGTGATTGTCAAACTGGAGGCAAATCCAGCAAGGAACTGGAGAAGAGTTGCCGCAAGGACAATGCCTCCGTCACCTGCTCCGGCCTGGGCGACTGTGTGTGTGGGCAGTGTGTTTGCCACACCGATGAAGCATCCAAGAAGAAGATCTATGGTTCTTTTTGCGAGTGTGACAACATGAACTGTGAGATTCACAATGGTCAACTTTGTGGCGGAGAAAGTGAGTAGCTGACGACTGCGGGATGTGGAAATATCCTTGACTCCTTTGCTTTACTTCTCCCAGCTTCCTGTTCCCGGGTTCCAGCAAGCTACATTTTCTACTACAAGCTCTTAAAGGGCACACAGTATTTAGGGGTTTTAGTGGACCACAAGCTTAACATGAGTCAACAGTGTGATGCAGCAGCAAAAAAAGCTAATTCTGTTCTTGGCTGCATCAACTGAAGTCTAGTGTCCAGATCAAGGGAAGTCTTCTGCGTTGGTCAGAACTTGCCTGGAGTCCTGTGTCCAGTTCTGGGCACTACAATTTAAGGAGGATGTTGGCAAGCTGAAACGTGTGCAGAACATGCAGAAAAGGTGAAAATCCGGACACAGACATTTTTTGGGCAGAGTTGTTGAGCTGGGTCTGTTTAGCCTGGAAAAGAGGAGACTGAGAGGAGATACGATAGTAATTTTCAAACATCTTAAGGGGCTGTCACACAGAAGATGGAGCAAGTTTGTTCTCTGCTGCTACGGAGGGTAGGATCTGAACCAATAGATTCAAACAAGAAAGGAGATTCTGACAAAACATTAGGAAGAGCTTTCTGACGGTAAGAGTTGTGGGACAGTGGAAGAGGCTCTCTTGGAAGGTGGTGAACTCTCCTTCCTTAGAGCTTTTTAAGCAGAGGTTGAGATACCCGCATTGCAGGAGGTTGGATTAGATGATCCTTTGGGCTCCTCCAAGTCAACAATTTTGTGATTCTGTTATTCTTAGGGAGAGTTGTTTGAATAGCACAATAATTTGGAAGCTAGCCAAGCTGCTATCAATCTGCCTTTGTTTCATATAATGGCTTACCATCATCCAGGTGTGAATATTACATATTAGTTTTTCTTCTAAGACTTCTAAAACACTTGCATCGTTTTACAATGGCAGCCTATTCTTTCATGAAAGGTAATTTCAGTGTTTTGCAGGTGATACCAAGATGGCTTCTTACTATGGAATGTGACTTTGCAGAGTAGAGTGCAATTAAATTGTACTTACTGGCAAACTTGGGTTTTCCAACAGAATTGCAAATATGGGGAATGCGTTCTGTCCTGAACTCTCCACCTTCTCTTTCTAGTACGAGGACGGTGTGATTGTGGGAAATGCAAATGCAATCCTGGCTATGGCGGCAGCGCCTGCCAATGTGAAACTTCAACAGACGGTTGCTTGAACATCAATGAGACCGTCTGCAGTGGCCGTGGGGAATGTCTGTGCAACACATGCCAATGTAAACCAGGCTATCAGCTTCCACACTGTGAAGATTGCGAAGGCTGTCCATCACCCTGTCCCAGACACGTGTAAGTGATATGAGAGGGACCACAGTGAAAATTACTGTCCTTTGCATGTCAGTATTTAAAAGTCTTGCCTTTAGAATAGGCAGTGTATCTGCAGGTAACAGGGCTGGGTGGGGGAAACTGATTCTGCACTGCCTCGTTTTTTGCTTTTCTTGTACAGAAGTCTCATTTAAAGTCTGGGCTTTTATAGCTCAGTTATTCTGTCTTCCTCTCTCCAACATTAGACCATCAAACACACCAATAAGGTGAAGGCAATTTAGGCAGAAATGAAACATTAATACAGTATGATAAAACATAGACATAAACCTACCTTAACAAAGCTAGATAAAGGGATGAAAAACTTCTGTCACTTAGAGGACAACCAGTGCCTGGGCACATGGGGCTGGTCCTGTCTGGAGTTTGCCCAAGGTGGTGCTGGCAAGTTGGCATGGGATGAATGTCTAAAGAGCAAGTTGCTGTTCCTTTGTGTTCTCACTTGGGTTAGATCTATATTTCCTGGTGGAATTCTCTTGCCTCTAACAAATTTCCCTGGCTCTGCTTCTTAACCACACGGGAATCCTTTAGAACGTGACGGTACCTTTCTTGGTCTGCAGCTGATGTTGTAGTAGAGCTTCAGCAGTCATGGTTTTGGATAACCCACAAACAATCTGGAGAAAAATTAACTGTGCTGGGTTTTCTTGGTAGTTGTTCACTTCCTTGTATATTTAATTAGATAGCCAAATTAGATAGGTCAAATTCATTCTGTGGAGTCCAGCAGAGTTCCCTTTTTAACATGTACATGAAATCGCTGTGGGAATTTCAGAGGTGCTCAGCTAACTCACAGCCTGGGCTTAGACAAGCCTCTTTTTTCTCAGAGTCCCTGCCTCCTTTGCATCTCCTCTGCATTTGTTTAGGGAAGCTTTTAATGTTTGATGTATTACTGTATTTTAATATTTGGTTGGGAGCCGCCCAGAGTGGCTGGGGAAGCCCAGCCATATGGGCGGGGTATAAATAAATTATTATTATTATTATTATTATTATTATTATTATTATTATTATTATTATTATTATTATTATTATCATCTGCAGTGTGAGGATGACAATACTGGCTTCCTTCATATCTCTGGCTGTAACTGCACTGAATATTAGATTTCTGTTATGTAGTATAGATCCATTGCATATCTGTCTTGCTAAGCAACTCTTCTTGGAGACATGATTCTTGTTGATTTTCCAGATCGTGTGTTGAGTGCCGTTACTTTCAGAGTGGTCCATTTCAGAAGAATTGCTCTCAAGCTTGTTCACACATTATTCTGAGAGATAATGTGATGTCCAGAAGTAAAGAATGCAAGGAGAAAGATTCTCAGAATTGCTGGATCTCCTTCTCTATGTTTCAGTTGGATGGAGAGGAGAGATACTCCGTTAAAGTGGAACCTTTAAAAGGTATGTGAGGGAAGGGGCCACCAGCTGCAACACCTGTTCCATGCTCTGGTCCTAGCACCAGGGCTCAGTGGCTTAATAACAATAAACAATAAATGTTTTGTACCCCACCCATCTGACAGGGTTGCCCCAGCCTCTCTGGGTGGCTTCCAGCAGAATACACAAAACCATCACACATTCAAAGCTTCCCAAAACAGGGCTGCCTTCAGATGTCAATCGAAGATCATATAAATGTTTGTTTCCTTCACATCTGAAGAGAGGGCATTCCACAGGGCAGACATCACTCTGTCTGGTTCCCTGTAATCTCACTTCTCGCAATAAAGGAACTGCCGGAAGGCCCTTGAAGCCGAGAGATGCTCCTTCAGGTATTCAGGGCCAAAGCCATTTAGGGCTTTAAAGGTCAACACCAAAACTTTGAATTGATACATGAGAGAATCACCAGCTTCCCCCATATAGTCCCATTGTGAGGGGTGGGGTACTGGAACAGGAAGAGAGACTGTGGATGTCAGAGGTCTGCGTCCCCCAAGGCTTCAGAGGGAGATGGCCCTCCAAATTGTAAGGTGTGGCAGATGGAGGGGCCGATGGGAGTGGTTTTCTTTCCCAGCTATCTGAGTGCAGGTGGGGACCCAGCTCCAGGTAAGAGGCAAAGGAAGCAGAGTGGAGGCCACATAGCCAGGTGAGCAAGGTTCCTCCAGTGGGAAGTATATGTGGCCTTAAGAGAGTTCCTTGCAATTTATCTGGAGCAGTTTCAGTAGTCTTTTGCATGGTGGAGAGACAGAGATACTTGATGTGGAGCTGCCCCATTCATTGAATCGACTTCCAACCTTTCCTGGATCTCTGGTATGCTCATTCCTGCCCTACAGCACATGCCACCCTTTCCCTCCTCCTTCAGATGAGCACCTTCTCCGTTGTTTCTTCTTTTCATAGATTGCCCAGAACCCCCAAATGTTGCAGCCATTGTAGGGGGCACCGTTGCTGGCGTGGCTCTTATCGGCCTCCTCCTCCTCCTGATTTGGAAGCTGGTAACGGAGCTGATTGATCGCAAGGAATATCACCGATTTGAGAAAGAGAAGTCCAAGGCTAAGTGGAACGATGTAAGACACTTCCCTTTCAGCAGGAGGGGCTGGAAGAAGACTTGCTAAGGCATTGGCTCTTCCCCCCTTCTTCCGAGTTCTTGAGAGACGTCAGGGACATAACTTTTGTTTCAGTTCCAGTACCTCAGGCAGGCCTGAATTCAGCTGCTCAGGTGTGAGAAGCTAAGCTTCTCACATTAGCACACACAGGCTACGTTTACACTGTGACCTAACTGCCTGAAATAAATAGTGTGTGTTCTGCAGGCGAGAACCTCGTGTAGATACCATCTTATCAGGAGGTCCATTCTGCACTGTGTAGGAATTAGGCCTTTAGTGTTGTGACACCTGCCCTCTGGAAACTAGCCCCTTGAATACTCGACAGACGGTTGTATTTTGGGTGGCTACTGAAGACCTTCTCCTTTCAACAAGGCTTTTCAGCTGAGATCTTTCCCATAATGACTATGCACTGGAATTGTTTTTAAGATGTTTGTTTGTTTGCTGTCCTGCGCTTATTTGGGGGGAAGGGTAGGGCACAATCATAATAACTGCTAGTATTATTATTACACAATTATTCTGTGGAGGGAGATGTGCCTTCAGAAAGATTCAGAGATGCAGTAACCACTGATGGGGTCCTATTTATGTTAAGTGGCATGGTCGGGTTGCTCCTCTGCATTTCAGCCACACAGGGAGTTGTGGTTTGCTACTGTGCTATATAATGATCTTTTTTAGCCACATAGATTAAATTAGATACGTTAGCTGGGTGTAGAATAGAGGAAGTGATGGGAGAGGACTAAAGACCAGCAAGTTCAGCCACACAACCTCCTCCCTGTCTTCCTAGACCAGCAGAAGAGGGTCAGTGTTTGATCTACAATGGAAGCTCTCCTTGAGTAAACTGTCCCCATTTCCTCATCAGTGGCTACTATTTTTAGTAGCCCTGTATATAGACAGTCAGATCGTTAAAGGACACCAAGCTGCAGTGACATTTGTCCACTTGATCTACTTACTTAATGTGGTAGCCTGAGATAGTAATAGTAATACTATTGAACGAGTAAAACAGCAACAGCAGCTACAGACACTTGTGATGTTTTTATTGGCAGGCTGACAATCCTCTTTTCAAGAGTGCCACGACCACTGTTGTGAACCCCAGATTCAATGGCCAGTGAAGTTCAACTACAGCAACACGTGAAAGCACAAAGAAATTCTTCAGGAGAGAAGCAGAAGATATTGACTTTATTCTCCACTGTCCTTTACTCCTGTCAACCACTATCCATGTCACCTCATGTGTTTTCAATAACCCTTTGTGTGGCTTTTTTTCAAACATGCTTTGATACTGATGATTTTCTTTTCATTAAAAGGTCTCCCTGTTAAGACTGCTTAATCACACACACCATGGAATGATCTCAACTTGCCTTTCCACTTATCCTGCCCAAGGCACTCAGAGCACCACCTCCAGTTATCAGCTGTTAAAGGTCAACCCTTGAAACCCAAATAGAAGGGAAAGAGGTAGACTGGCCATTCAAGCATCTACAGAGACACAGTATTTGTTGCAACAGCAGAGGTTAATATCACAGTGGTAGTAAGCCATGCATGCATGCGTTGTAGAAAGGCATAATCTGAAAGAAGTTTTCCCTCCTGTGTGACAGAAAAGGGCTCATGCCTCTTAAGACATAACTTTCCAGCTACAGTTTTTATATGTGCTTCTATAATGCACATATAAAATAATAATAATGATGAAGAAATCTTCTACCTAATTGAGAAGCTCCTGTTAAATAATCAGTTAAACATTGCAGTGCTACATATTATGGAAGCACACGAAACAATAAGCATGCTCTACGCTATTGAATATTAGGTTGATGGGGTCCCCTGTTGTTCACAGTCAGTTCTTCTAGGATGTAAAACCTTGACCCCCCCCCCTCGGCCCTTTTCTGCCTTATTAAATGGCATTAGCAGGGAGGGAGAACTGTCATCTTCTTTTAGCTCTGGGTTTCTGGGCAGATAAATCTCATGACAGGATGATGAATCCACAACTTCTTAATTCTGTACAAGACCATCAGCGCAAAAGAGACCTCAGTCAAACTGAAACATCTCAGAGAAACAGACAGACAAAATACAGTGGTACCTTGGGTTAAGAACTTAATTCGTTCCGGAGATCCGTTCTTAACCTGAAACTGTTCTTAACCTGAAGCACCACTTTAACTAATGGGGCCTCCTGCTGCCACTGCACCACCGCTGCATGATTTCTGTTCTCATCCTGAAGCAAAGTTCTTAACCCGAGGTACTGTTTCTGGGTTAGTGGAGTCTGTAACCTGAAGCGTATGTAACCCGAGGTACCACTGTACTCATGTGAAGAAATACGGCACTCGGAACCTAAAGCCTTCATTCTAGCCTTGTGTATTGAAGTGAATAAGCTCCCAAGCTGTCAGGTGCAAGAAGAATATTGCTTGAGAGCACATAACTGCAAGTGTATAAACCTCTGTTGTGTGGCTATGATTTGGAAGTAATAAATCTCAAAACACCATTCCTGAAATGATGTGACTTGTTTTGGAGTGTCATTGTGTCCACTCTTAACATTCTCTGCAGTATCTATTGGACTAAACTTAAGATAGGGAAAGGATTGTATCATTGGTCATAACTTTATTTTAAGTAGAGAATGGGTGGAACCTTCATCTGTTTCAGAGTGATAATAAGAAAATTGAATTGTGACATGTTCCATATACGTAGACATTCTCCATTGTGCTGCAGGCAAGCCTCAAGTTTGAAATTATATATATATTTATTAGTTTCTATGTGACAAAAAAGCACCACACAAAACTGAATTTTATATGCCAAGTTTATTGCTGATTCTCATTGACATTGTACTTCAATTGGTCACTTAAGAAACTGGTTGACGCTTTTAAAAAATTGGATAAAGATCTATTGCAAGTTCGTTCAGTGAAGCTAATAGCTTTTCTAAAACTCACAAAATGCAGTTAATTTATACATGTCCTCTTGTGTGTAAAAGTTGATGCTGGTATTTGGGGAAGTATGGAAGAACAGCTTACAGGCCCTCGGGCTCTTGAGGGACACATAACATTTCTTTAGGAAGATGACAGCAAGGCACTCAAGTCTATGGCAAGTGTCTTGTTGGGTTCCATGTGGATGTCATTCTAACACTTGGATCCAGCACCATGTAGCACAGTTAGTCCTTTGGGAATACTTTGACGTTCTGACTTTCCAAGCAGAGGTGAAATTAAAACACTGAATACATCTCTCTCTCTCTCTCTCTCTCTCTCTCTCTCTCTCTCTCTCTCTTGCTTTTAACACTATTGGGTAACCAGTGGTACATTTCCAAATTTTCTGAGGCTGAGTGTCCATTTCCAAAGGTTCTCTGCACATGCGGCACTTTGTAGCTTAATACCATTTCTGAGCAGATAGATGCCACTTACTGCTGTCACAGCCACAGTGAGAAAGAGGCCTCTATTAATTACCTTTTAAGAAGAAATCCAATTTGAGTCAGAAAATGTTGCAGGAGGAAATCGTTTGCAATATTTTTACTAGTCTATAGTTAAATCTTTTGGACCATTCCGCTAACTACATAAGATACCATTCAAAATAAATTTTAGAATCTTTCAAGGATCACAATAAAATATATTTATAATATTTGTATACAAAAGACAATGCACAAGTTGCTTTAAGGTATGCATAACATATCACTCCACATTTAATTTAATAAATCATATATTAAAAACCATTCTAAAATCACAATGGGCTCCAGACATAATCATTCTCAGAGTAAACCCATTGAAATCAATGGTATTTATGAATAAATTGGATTCCACCCATTATTTTAAATGTACACTGCCTTTTGTTAAACAGATACTAATATCTGAGCATAAAACCCATATAAACAGAGCTTGATAAAGCCAAATAAAACACAGGTTCCTTTTTTCTTTTTTTTTGGAGCAACATTCTGTCTCTTCTGTTCTCTTCCTTTCTTTCTGAACTCCATTAGGAGTGCATTTGGTTGTATTTTATTCCAAACTCTTATGTGCCTCGTCACTTGGTTTATGCTATGTGTGTGTATAAGTTTGACAGACAAAAGCAAGTTATTTTGGTCTCTGGGGAGAGAGAGGTAAACTGCTCTCTCTGCTGCTCCTTGTATACATGTACCTTGGATCCCAGGAAAGCCCATGGTTAGAGGGAACCAAATGGGGTGTGGTGGCAGACGATGTGGAAGACGGGCAGTCATCAAAGAAAGGGAGTAAAAGGTGTTTAATCTCCCCTTTCCATTATAGGATCTACTCTGAGTAGGACTTTGTTGGCTATATCCATGGGCGTAGCCGGGGGGGGGGCAAGGGGGCATCTGCCCCCCCAGACCAAGTACAACGATAGAAATAACTAACTGACATTGGTTCTGCCCCTCCTAAGCAAGTCCTGTCCTCTCCCCCCCCCCCACCTCCATACAAAAATCCTGGCTACGCCCATGGCTATATCACCCATAATACAATATGCTCCCAGCCCAAACAAATTCATCTAAGCTGCCACTGACCTTATTCTGCCATTTCCATCTTTGCACAGCTTCATGGTATCGAATTCTGGAGAATGTGACCTGCATCAGATTACGAAATCATACAGATCATCGCTGAAAGTGGAGGGGATGGCAGCCGGGAATGAAGAAAACAAGGGAAACCCTGCAATATAGCTATTGCTGGTCTTACCATGGTGTACAGAGGGATGATAGTGGAGGGGAAGAGGGCGTGAAGAACGTTGTCAATGTGCTTTCGGAAAATGAACCACTTTGAATTGACATGCTCCCGCATCTGAAACAACCAAGAGAAATGTCTGGAAACATCATCTCTCATCGTTCAGCTGCTACCCACTCTCTATTTAACTATATTTAACTTACCTCTATATAATTATACATAGCTAAATCTGAAATTGCATGATCATCAGGTACTCTCAGCTTTGAGAACTCTGGGAGACAAATACCTGGGGAAGAAACAAGGTCATTTCACTCATTACACTGAAGGTAAGTCTTGGTTTGTCACAGAGCTTGGTTTGTCAGCAAAGCAGATGCAGTTACTAATGGCTTCAATTTAGACTGCAAATTATTATTATTTATAGACAATGGAATGGGCTATGTCCTCATCACGTGATGCTAGGCAGGAGCAAAGAATTGTGTGAAGCAGATTCGACTCCTCAGTTTTCCGGATTCGCCAAGCAGCATACACTGAAGGAGTCACTGAAATAAAAAGGTCTGCCTTCTCTCTCCATGGCTCAAAAATCTAAACAAAGAAATGTGCTAGATATCTGAAAGGCAAGGAAATTATGATCAATAGACCACAGTGGTATCTTGGGTTACACACGCTTCAGGTTACAGACTCTGCTAACCCAGAAATAGTGCTTCAGGTTAAGAACTTTGCTTCAGGATGAGAACAGAAATTGTGCTCTGGCGGCAGCAGGAGGCCCCATTAGCTAAAGTGGTGCTTCAGGTTAAGAACAGTTTCAGGTTAAGTACAGACCTCTGGAACGAATTAAGTACTTAACCCGAGGTACCACTGTATATCTTCACTAACAGTGCATCGGAAATGTATGTTGTAGGTGATGGCCCACTGGTGAGGTAAAAGAAACCACTGTAAAGTTCAGGTGTGATGTTTTGCTCAGGAGGTAATTTGGTAGGCAGACATGCAGAGATCTAGAATACTGTAACTGCCAACTGTTTAGCCGACAGGAATCAGGAAAGGCAATCAGGAAAGAGACTGCAGCTTTGATTTTAGCTATTCTCTCCAGAGATAGAAAAACATTCCCTTCTTGAAAATGGTGGTCATGCAGGAGAATCAAAGCTATTGTTTGTGCACTGGATGGGCAGGACATGAAGGTATGCGTCTTCAAAATCTACACTCAAAATGAAAACTCCATGGTGTGAGGACACTCAGACTGAGTTCAGAGATTCCATTTTGAATCTTTGTAAGCCACATAATGATTGAGGAAATGTAAATTGAGAATAGGACACCATTTTTGGTAGGTTTTTTTTTGGCACAACCAAAAATACGGATTAGAAGCTGCGAAAGCGCTGATCTGAGGAAACAGGTGTTATGGCTCCTAAGGCGTAGGTGGGTTCCCACAAGCCAAGACATTGCGATAACAGGAATAACCTTTATTGAACTACATAACTGAGAAACGGGCAAAGCAACTGCTTATATACATTCCTGAAAGCCTGGGCCACTCCCACTCCCAACGTGACTGGCTGTCTAAACTTCCAAGCTGCGAATCATGACCCAGAGTTCAAGGGCCAATGGCAGAGGCCCAAATCCTGAAATGTTCTGTGATTGGACATCATGAATCGAATCAGAACACAGGAGCTCAGAATCCTTAGTCCAGACTCCAGCTCAGGCAAACACAGACCACTGAAAAAAAACAGTTCCCACAAACAGAAGATGGCAAACACAAGTCTAAACAGCTTGCAAACGTACTTTGTTTCTTGGCAAGGGTGAGGGAATGAACGTGAGGGGGTAATGGAAATTAATTTTATGAAATAACCTTATGAAATAATTCCTAAAACCCAGCAATCAGATACTGACATCTGTCAGGCAGGAAGGAAAACAGCCAGACTCCAACCACTCCCCACCCTGGGTGTGGACCCGTCCTTGGGTTCACCGTTTTGTGGCTTTGGTATTGGAAGAAGTTGAGGCATTGAAACAATACTTTTCTCTTATCTTTGATTCTATAAAGACATCTTTCAACACCCCTTCTCTGAAAGCTGACCGAAAGGTTCAGTGGAAAGGTTTACTTTAGAGGCAGCCTCAGCGTTCCTGGACTTTAGCCACAGGGAGCGTCTAGCAGCTACCTGGGATGCCATTACTCCAGCTGCAAACTGCATGGGGTCCATGGAGACATCTGCCATAAAAGCTTAAAGGAGTTTGGTAAGAATCTGGTGCTGTCGAGTTGGATCTTGAGGAGATTGCAGTCCTCAAGCCAAACAATACATATTCAAGCACATGAGGATGCTACCCAGGCACTCTCATAGAGAGGACCACTGCATCATGGTCTTTTTGTTGTTGTTGTTGTTTAGTCGTGTCCGGCTCTTCGTGACCCCCTGGACCAGAGCACGCCAGGCACTCCTGTGTTCCACTGCCTCCCACAGTTTGGTCAAACTCATGCTGGTAGCTTCGAGAACACTATCCAACCATCTCGTCCTCTGTCTTCCCCTTCTCCTTGGGCCCTCAATCTTTCCCAACATCAGCGTCTTTTCCAGGGAGTCTTCTCTTCTCATGAGGTGGCCAAAGTATCATGGTCTTACGTAAGGCAAATTCAATTCTCCTATCAGTAGTGTCCCAAAGTTGAGTACAGTGGTGCCCCGCAAGACGAATGCCTCGCAAGACGGAAAACCCGCTAGACGAAAGGGTTTTCCGTTTTTGAGCTGCTTCGCAAGACGATTTTCCCTATGGGCTTGCTTTGCAAGACAAAAACGTCTTGCGAGTGTTCCGATTTTTTTCCGCTTTCCCCCCCTTTTTCTAAGCCGCTAATAGCCTTTTAGCCGCTAATCCGCTAAGCCTTTAATAGCCGCTAAGCCTTTAATAGCCGCTAAACCGCTAAGCCGCTAATAGGGTTGCTTCGCAAGACAAAAAAACCACTAGACAAAGAGACTCACGGAACGGATTAATTTCGTCTTGCGAGGCACCACTGTATTTCCTTCCTTGGGGACCAGATGTCACGATGACAGATTTAAAACTGATCTGTCTATAGAAAGAGTCTTAATATATGCCATGAATTCCAGATCCAAGACATATAACTTCATCGCTAAGATTTAACTATTGCCTTAAGTAATAGTTGGCTGGGGTACAGCTATTAGTTAACACATCACTCTCTGGTTCAGTGGTTGATTTGTCAGGTTGAGCAGTTAATTCTAAGGCATGCATTATCTCACGTTCCAGGATGGGGGCGCTGGGCTCCTGAAACAGCCTCATAGATGAATCTTCATCTTGCAAATATCCTTCACTCCAATTATTATCCAGCTCCCTTTCCTGGAAAAGGGTTGGGGAGGAAACCAAGGGAATATCCACATTCTCATCATCACCTATGGATGTCAATGGGGGGTGGGAGTCCTTTATATCCAAATGAACCTGAGCCCTCTGTGATGAGAAAGGCGCAGCCTTCTTAGGTTTAACAAATTTCTTCGTTCTGCAATTGTAAGTGTGAAGCAATTATAGCTTCTTTAACTTGTTCAATAAGCGGGGCTGGGAAAGTTTGAGGGACAGAGGCAGAGGCAACCCGATTGGTGGGAGGGGAGGTCTGAACCTCATCTCCCTGATCATCAGAAGAACATAAAAGTCAGATTCAGATAATGTGTCAACCTGAGAATGACCAGCAGGTGGCAGTGCATCCTTGGCATTCAAATGGGTGGAATCATTTCAAACAGCTGACTGCTCTGTCTCTGAAACTTTAGACTGAAGAACAATAATGGAAGAAAGATGCTTTCTGGGGTGGAAAGGAGGAGCAGACTTGGTGCGTGTGCGTGAGGCAGTGGAAGACAGGAGTGCCTGGCGTGATCTGGTCCAGGGGGTCACGAAGTCGGACACGACTAAACGACTAAACAACAGGCCCTTTCGAGGGCAACAAGTGCTTCAGCTTTGTTTTGTTTTCTTAAGAGGTGGCTCAGCCACAGCCTGGGTCGGCTCCATGATAGTCAGAGAAACACAAGACAAAGACACCCTACACAGCCACAGCCCTGGACTGCAAAATATAAGCTCTCAACTCCGTTTGCCACAGGATGCTGACTCTCCTTTTGCCACACCGTGGGCCAGGAGAAAATAGGCCAAGTCCAGCTGCCTCCCATACACACAAGTGCCCGTCAAGAGGTTAAATGAAGGTTACCAGACGTCCCCGTTTCCCAGGGACAAATCAGTCCCCATACAAAATCCATTGGAGTTGAAAAGTGTCCCCGGCCGGATTCATTGAAAAAAATATGGTAACCTTAGGTTAAATTATAAATGTAGAGGCTCCACTCCATTTGCCCATTTGCCAAAGCAACACAGAAAGCAAGAGAAACAAACTGCCAGAAGAGAAAACAAACCCCTTAAATCCACAAACTAAATAGAAACAAGGACAGGAAGAAACCCTGGAGAGAAAAAACCAGTGGCGGTTTGCAAAAAGCCGCCAAAACACTGCAGGAATAAAGAGCATTCCTCATCTTTGCAATCAGTAAAGCTGTGAAACAAACGAAGCTGCCTCATGCCTAAGAGAGAGGCTGGAAAAGAAGGAAAGAAAGAATGAAACATTCACAGGAACCCAGGAAATTTGCAGAATGGCAACCATCCCCTCAAAGCAGGGTAACGATAATAATGCTGATCGGAAGAAAGCAGGAATGGGGTTTGAGGAGAGGTTTTGTTTTGTTTTTTGGTTTGTTAATGACAGGGATCTAGAGAAGAAACAAGATAGACTTATCTGACAAAAAAGGAAAGCCAGGAGGAAGGACTGTTGCGCCAGGCAAGAGGAAAAAACTGAGGAGTCGAGGCTGCTTCACACAACTCTTTGTGGCTGCCTAGCAACACAAGGACATAGCCATCCCTCTGGCTCCAGCATCCCACAAAGTATATCAAAGAGTTACCCTCCATCTTTATTTCCCCAGAATGCTTCTGGGTGCTATGTTGACTCAGACTCAGAGGCATTCTTAGAAAATGGCTATGGAGCACCTGATAAACTTGGAGGTAGGTGAGGACTGTGGGAGCAATGGGAGATGTGAAAGTGGATGAGGCAAGAGGCACAGCAGGGGAGGAGGGGGCAGGAGGGTCCTGGAAGAGGAAGGGTGTGCATGTGGCAAGGGGAAAAGGCAGATAACTCCCCCAAGAAGCTGATAACTGTCAACCCTGATATCCTTCTGAGGAGTCCAACTGGTAAAGGGTTTGGGGACACCATCTTATGGCGCCTCCACTCCTCCCCAGCTGGGTATTCTCTGCTGTGCCTCATTTCCTAAGGGAAACAGAGATCCTGGTAACGAAGGGCACCCAGAACTCGCTGAACTCTCTCCCTGCTGTGGAGATTGGGGTGCCATGTAGCAATATTGGGGGCAGCTTTGAATCCCCGCAAGAGGAAGCACCTGCTTGGTGGGGGTTTTCTGTAACCAACTTCCTCGGTCTCAGGAGGCCATCAGAGCAACTGTGTTTCTCGGGGTGGCAAGGAGGATGTGAAGAGGGAGCGTTTGAGAAGAGGGAGAAAGGTTGTTTTCTGCTGCTCCGGAGAAGTGGACACAGAGCAATGGATCCAAACTACAAGAAAGAAGATTCCACCTAAACCTTAGGAAGAACTTCCTGACAGTAAGAGCTGTTCGACAGTGGAATTTGCTGCCAAGGAGTGTGGTGGAGTCTCCTACTTTGGAGGTCTTTAAGCAGAGGCTTGACAACCATATGTCAGGAGTGCTCTGATGGTGTTTCCTGCTTGGCAGGGGGTTGGACTCGATGGCCCTTGTGGTCTCTGCCAACTCTATCATTCTAGGATTCTAGGGCAAACAAGCTGGGATGACTCTTACAGCAGCAGTTTTCATTCAGGCTCATGAGGAATATGGTCTTTCGTGGCAGAAACATATACTCACATATGTCATTTTGGAACTGGTTCATTAACTCATCAAAAACCAGACAGTCTTCAAATCCCTGAAGTACAAGGAGAAAAACCAGATTAGGATAGGACCTGTGGGCTGGATCAGATGCTTTGCATTCAGAAGGTCCCAGAGTCAAACCCCAGGATCTCCAGAAAACCTGGAAAGCAGCTGCCAGCCAGCATATGTCATTTCATGTTCATTTCACTTTTAATTTGTATACCATCTTTCTATATTGCTATACATAAAGCTGTATATATGTACACCCCCAAAAAAAATCATGCATCTTATAACAATCCCAATCCAATGCAAATGTTATAACAAAAAACGCAACTTTGAAATAAACAGCTTATATAAAATAAAGTAATAGCCAATAATGCATTTAAGATATTACACAACAAAATTAACATTCAAAGTATCAATATATAATAATTAAACAGAAATTCACTCAGCAATTACAACAAATCATGACTAGACTATAATCAACAAAAATAACAGCAGTGTCACAATATTTAAAATATCACAATTCATAAAAAAATGGGAAAAATCAAACTGAGCAACGAAGTCACAAACCTTATAAAATTACAAAATGCACTAACATAACTGATCACCCACACCAGATCCAGTATGTAATCCACAAGACTCTTCTCGCTGTGGACAACCGGGCTGCTTGAGCCACCCACAAGGCCAAAGGAAGACCACAGGGAGCTACTCTGGGAGCAGATGTCAAACACATAAACAGCTCTGTGATTTTCAAAAGACATCTGAAGGGAAGTTTTTAGTGTGTGATGTTGTGTTGTGTTTTATTAGATTCCTCTAATAGAAGGCTCACTAAAGTCCGGCCCTTTTCACATGGAAAAATGGGGTGCAACAAACTGACCTGCTAGTTTGGTATGTTTGGGACATTTTTGCCTTCAGTTTTTGCTTTACTTTTTTTAATTGGGGAAGAAGTAGCCTGAAGTGCCACATATCACAAGGGCTGCATTTCAGTTCTAAAAGCCCATAAACTCTACACGGCAATGTTAAATCTTTTTAAATCACAAAGAAAAGGATTTTTAATTCCCCAAGTAATATAATTACGGAGAGGGACAAAGGAATGGCGGAGGTGACGCTCTGACTCACAGCGTTCATGCCTTGTCCGTAGAAGGGCACGACCGCATGGGCCGCATCTCCCATCAGCACACAGCGAGAGCCAAGGTGGAACGAGGAGCACTTCACAGAGACCATGGCCTGGGCAGGTAACAAAAAGTAATCTCGCATCAGTTCTTGCCTGAAATTGAAACAGCAGAGCAGGTATCAAATGCTAAATATGGCCATGTTATAAACCTAAGATACAGAGGGAAATGGAACACTAGTACATTTTCTACGTAAAAGATTTTCTGCAGGCAAAAGCATGGCTGAGGCTTCCCATGGGTTTCTGTGTCGTTGGAAATCATTCCTTCTGTCGATTTTTTGTAGCCATGAAAGAAACACTGATTAAAGCTTAATCCAGATATGGGAATGGGAATTTAATCAGAGTCACCAGGATTTATAACTTGGGGTTGCAGGGAAGCGATGGGAAAGTTCCTCCGGGCTTGTTTTGTAGCTGGTCTAGTCTTTTGAGGCTTTCTTGGTAAACATCCAGAGTAAGTTTTATTTATTCATTGAACACATTTATATGCCATATTTTATCAATTATTTCAAGGCTGTTTACAAAAAGATTGTTGCATGGGGATGATTTGCTCTGCACTGGAAACTCCTCAGCTCCTGTCGACTTTTCCCTCACTATCAGCTTAAAAACTGCTCTGCCCCCTTTCTGATCTGCAGCACCAGCAGTCTGATTCCATCCTGCTTCCAAATGGAGCCCGTCCCTTTTGCACAGGCCTGGCTTGTTCCAAAACTCTCCTGCACAGCACCACTCTTTCACACACACATGGAGACCACACAGCTGTCTGTCTGGGTGATGTAGAACTGGCAGCATTTCAGAGAAATCCACCATGAAGGTCCTGACTTTCAGCATCCTAAATAACAAACTATTTCTTTGAATTAAGCTAATATATGATCATTTCTGTTCATAATTTTAGTAACCAGAAAGTTCATTTATAAATACTGTGATGATTTGTAAATTCCTGAAAATGAAATATATTCCTTTTGCATCCTATTTCAAAAGGTAAGATAAAGGAGACGGATTCATTAATAACTGTTAATGCTGATTCACTAGATATGAAAGCACTTTGTTTTGCCTGGTTCACCTCCAGAGCCATTGTGCCATTCCTCTCCATTTTTATCTCTCCCATTCATTAGAGCGAGCCGCCTGCAAGACTCCATTCATGTGTTCATTCAGTGGCTGTAAGTGGCAAACTTACTTTCCTATCAGAGGAATTGTGTCTGGAAAGTACATTTTGAAGAAATCCAGCACTTGGTCTCCTGTTGTGAGCTTTTCAAAATCGTCAAAAGGCATGAAGAGTGTGCATGTGAATGACTTATCCTATGAATTAAAAAGGGTGAGAGAACTTGAAAGAAGAGATATCACTGGTTAGTTTTAAAGTCGAAAGTAATTTCCTGAAATATCAGCAAAAAATAAATAAATTCCACTGATTCATTTATGTTAAATGTATTTTTGGAAACAAAGTTTTCAAGTGCTATGGTAAACATACTATCTGCATTTTAGTATACACAGTATACATTTCTGTCTAAAATACAGATGTACATTACACAGCTTATTCCAGGTCTTATATTGTTTTCAACACACATTGCAACCTTCTAATAGCCTGGGTGGGACCCCAGTTGTGGCTGAAGAACAACTCTCATCATCCCATAATAACAACATAATTACAATAAAATAAAATGAAGTTTAAATGGACAGAAAAGCAGTGTTTGAGGGGGGAAATAAAATACATGCAAAAAATGTTGTGTCTAAATTCTTCAAAAGATACCTGTGATAAATACCCCCCCCAAAAAAAAACCCCATTTGAGCACAGCAGGGTGTCTTGAGTCTTCATCTGGATGTCCAAAATAAAACTGCTATCTTCTAACTAACCTGGCTCCAAGCACCCTTAAGCTCAGGTAATTGAAGGGAGAATGTTACCGCAATGAGGAACAACATGAAGAAGAAAGCACAAAGGTAAGAAAAGGAGAGAGACTTTGTTTTTAAAAAATATTGATACTTGTTATATCTATTCCAGACACACCCTGGAAAGTGGTGGGATGCCTCAGCCTACCCTGAAAATAACCTCTGATCTGAAACCACAACAGGAGCATTCCTCTTCAAGGATGGAGAAACATTGCAACATTATGTTGCAGGTCCTACTGGTTGCAATTACTTTTAGATGGATGTGGGTTTTGTGTCCATTAGGTTCAGCCTGTTGGCCTCTCAAGAGACAATGGAGTGGGCCTCTGGAAGTGAAGACAAACTGTTGTTTTAGCAGCACTGAAGTGCTCTCCCTGGGGCGCAACACTGGGCAGTGTGTGTCAAGGTCCTAGAGAGCCCAGACGACAAGGTCCCCCTCTCGGCCTCACTGATGGGGCCCAAAAGAAAGCAGAGCAATACATTAGGCACCCACTGGGCTGCAGGAGTTGCCAGAAGGAAGCATACAAGGCACCATCCAACAGTCAGCGACTTCACTCTTTAGCCTTTTCTTCTCCCACAAGGTAGCATGTAAGATATTTGTTAGTTCTGAGAGTAGATAGAAAATATTGTCTCTGTCTCAGTAGGTCACTGTAATGTTTGTGCTTTGTTGTTATTCTGGTTTCCAGAAATCCTCATCTAAAGCTAAACGATCCTGAAATTACATCGACATTTCAAATTATGTGTTCCTACTAAAAAGACAGTTTTAAACATGTACTGTTTCTCCTACCAGGTTTGGCAGCGCAATCATCATGAATGTATTCCTGGGCCAGATGTGGAGATAATTTGGTTCCATTGCAAACTGAAAAGAGACCAAGAGAGGGGCAGAAATATGTTTGTCAATGTTTATGCAGCTGTCAACTTGGAAAGCAAGGTCTATAGCGAGACTCTGTTACCACTACAGTTGTACCTTGGCTCTCGAACGTAATCTGTTCCGGAAGTCCATTTGACTTCTGAAAACGTTCGAAAACCAAGGTGCAGCTTCAGATTGGCTGCAGGAGCTTCCTGAACTCAATTGGAAGCTGTGGAACCCGCACCAGATGTCCGGCTTCCAAAAAACATCCGCAAACCAGAACACTCATTTTTGGGTTTGCGGTGTTCAGGAGCCAAAACATGTGAGTACCAAGGCGTTTGAGAACCAAGGTACGACTGTACTTACATTTCCATCCCTTGGGGGTATTTTCAGTTCCATGTATCCATGAGGAATATATACTTGGCTGTAGTCAAAACGTGCTTGTCTCATGAACTGCTTCCGAACTGTAGAAAAGGCTCCATCACAGCCTACAATTAGGTCACAAGTGACTTCTTTTGACGTCTGGTCAGATCTAGAAAGGAGAACAACAGCAGCAGCAGAGGATTTGTACTTCCTTGCACTAACTGATAATCAAACTTATCTTGCATGTTTAATTGGATATTACAGTATTTTCAGTGGTGGCCAAACCTGACATCTGTTTGCTTGGACCTCTCTTTGTAGCATTACATTTTAAGACCTTAAGGGTCTGCTTTCTTTCTTTCTTAAGTCTGGACTTTATAAAACATATCACACACAAAATCCACACTGAGTTTTGCTCAAATGGATTTGAGAAAACAGGGGGAGAGAAGGTTAACTTTCTTTCCAAGTTGTGGGTCGGAAATAACCCTGAATATTCCAAAAACAGCAGTTGACCCCTGAAATAGTGTGAAAAATGCAAGTATACGTAAAACAGATTATGCCATTTATTCTGTTTAGTCCATTCGTCCATTTATTCAAACAGCTGTCATCTTTTCAAAACATCCTCTCAGGCCTGTGCATACTGATTTCAAAAATTTTAACACAAAAAGCCGCTCTTGTTAGGCTTGTTCATACAGATACTGTACAAGCTGTCTCCGCATATATACAAGTGTTAGTGTGAAAGAGTATACACTAGTTGATTTGTAAAGTTAAACAGTTGTGCAGACAAGTACACAGACTGCCCACTTGATCATGTTACATTTGTAAAACTGTCCTGAGCGTACAGTTAAGTCATTTGTGTACATGGACACACAGATTATACACTTGTTGAATGTAGCATGTAAACAATCCTATTGAATGTTTGGGCAAAAAAAATCAACATTTTGCCCTTTATTTTTAAGAAATTATTTATTGAGGAGGAACTGACATCTTCTGATTATGAAAATACAAGTATAAGCTACTATGTTATTAGCTCAATGAAAGAGGCAGCTATTATTATATTAGTGATAAAAAAAATTCGTCAAAGAAAATTACTATCATGCTCTTAGCCTACAAAACTAAACACATTTACTAGCGTTTAAGCCCCATTGAACACAGTGAGGCCAGGGGTGGAGGAAGGGGGTGCAGTGGGTGCGGACTACCCCGGGTGTCACCACTGAGGGGGGTGACTAAATGCTGTGCGGCACTCACCGTGGGGCCTGCAGTGTGCCCAAGCCACAGGTCTCTCCTGGGAGAGACGTGGTGGCTAGGGCGTGCACAGGCTCTGCACTGCCCAAACAGTCTGCCCACTGCCTCCCCCCCCCCCCAGCTGTGGGAGGAGGCACACTCCGGAGGCCCCGTGGTGCCCTGCCTGTTATGTACTGAAGTTCTCACCCTGGGCCAGCAGGGGGATACTGTAGATAGTTATGCAAATGAAGGATCGAAAGTGACGTTCACTGATTGGCTAGTTACAGAAAATGGTTACTGTTGCATTCTAGTGGAGCTCTATATAAGCAGGCTGACTGAGCCCTTCAGTTCAGTTCTGTTCTGGCCTCTGAATAAACAAGAGCTGTTGAAGAATCGCTGTGTCATCTGATATGTTCACCCACAACTTAACACTGCCCTCACCCTGTCCCTATGGGCAGCTCACCCCGCCCCTGAGTGTACCACCCCGGGCTCCCAAGCGGCTTCCTCCACCGCTGAGTGAGGCGTACTTTCAAATAAACATGCAAAGGATTACACCCCACCAGACCAAGAGGGATGGACAATGTCAACTTGCCCTTTGGGTTCTGATTAATTATCAGCATGTTCAGGAAGGATGGAGATAATGATTACCCTGAAAAGGTCAGTGTTCCCAGTTCCACATTGCAGTGAAGCAGTTTGTGTCCAAAGTATAATTTAGTATTGGGATATTTCTCAGCAGCTGTAGAAAGACACAGTATTAAATATATTGTCCTGAACACAAATATGACCCAAACTGGGAGCTGCATAATGAAATTACGGTTTCCCTAATGAATGGCTGAACAGCTATTTGCAAGGTAAAGTTCATGTAACATACTGTTATGGATTTGCACGGGGCAAGGATCCCCCAAAATTCTTGGGCACCAGGTTCTCCCCAGAATTTCTGAAATTAGTAAATGTGAGCTCTGAAGCCAAGCCAGCTTCCTCGTGAGTTGGGCTTCAAGAGGTGCCATCCAAGAACAAATGCAACGGTGGTGACAGTCATTACCCTGACAGGTGAGACATTCAGCAGCAGACAAGAAAGGGGGAGGCTGCCAGGATTATAGGGGGCATGAGGTCACCACAGGAAAAAGGGCTGTCTGGGGAATCTTCTTGTGACATTTGAATCACCTAGAGAGTGAAGAGAGTAGCAGTATTCAAAGTTATTATGAAAGTGGTTTGAACACATTTGCTGTATTCTGAGGTATTTTTTTTTAGGGAAGAATCACTGGCCGGATCTAGAATCAATCTAGTTTGATTCTAGATCAGGCCATCCATAATAGTGGGTGGGTTTACCTGATTAGCATTTGATACCCCTTGATTAGGTTATCCATGACTTTCCCTCTCTGCACCTGCCCCAGGTGAAAGAGAAGGGAAGTGGTAATAACCTTCTTGTTATATGCTCTCCTTGGCACATGTGTGGATACACAAACACTCCCATTGCCAAGACCACTGACATCTGTCCTTACAAGGACACACTATAAGGTAATGCAAAATCTCTTTGCAATGAGCTTTTATTTTCAGAATAAAACCAGTTTCTCAAGAAGTGCATTCAGGGGCAAAAAATGTGCACTAGATCCAGATTGTGGATGAGCTATATACTGTATTTTTCGCTCTATAGGACACACTTTTTCCCCTTCAAAAATGAAGGGGAAATGTGTGTGAGTCCTATGGAGCGAAGACGCCATAGCCCCGCGACCCTCTCCCGGCTGGAGAGGTGACGCGCGGCTGTGGCAGGAACCTCTACAGCCCTGTGCCGCCTCTCCAGCCGGGAGAGCGCGCGCACGGGGCTAAAGCAGCCCCCCGTGACCCTCTCCCGGCTGGAGAGGTGATGCGCGGCTATCGCAGGAGCCTCTCCGCTGCGCCTTTCCGCTGCTCCCTGACCTGCTCTTTGGGGCTGGTGGTGGGCTTCCCCCGCCCCAAAGGGCAGGTCGAAAGGAACCTGAAGCCTGGAGAGCGAGAGGGGTCAGTGCACACCGACCCCTCTCGCTCTCCAGGCTTCCAAGGTAGCCGCCTGAACGGCACCTTGTTTTAGAGCGGGAAAACAAGAGGGGGAAAGTTCTCCTCCTCTCTGTGCAGCCTCTCCTGCCGCTTCACTGAAGGGGCGCTGGGCAGAGAGGGGGAGAATTTTTTTTTCTTTTTCTCCCCCCTCTAAAACAAAGTGCGTCCTATTGTCCGGTGCGTCCTATGGTGCGAAAAATATGGTAGTACTCCTGTCTTCATTGATTCCAGAACAATCTGTCATATGTACGCAGCCAATACATATCTGTCAGGGAACTGACATCGGAGGAAAGGGAAGTGGTAAGGCTCCCAGAGACTGGGAGAGAGTCAACAGCCAAAGCAGGGACCAGCAGGGGGAGCGCGGGGTCTCTGGAGGAGGATCTCAGTAATGCTGAGAGAGACGCAGCAGCCCAGGCAGGAAGCAGCAGGGGAGAGAAAGGGGTGAGAGACACTTCGAGCGAAAATAGCGGGGAGGTGTCAGAAGCTACTGCAGGGAGACCCATGCTGCGCCGGAAGCTGCCACGTCGTGAGTCCAGGAGACGCGTTTCCGTTAAGGAACTTCTTTGCTGGAAGCGCTTCCGCAGACAGCCACTGTCAGACTCTACTAGTGACTAGAGCAGACATGTCTGAGGAGCTCTGTCACACACAGAGGTTTGTGGGGTCGCACAAACTCTGAAGGGGCACAATTTTAAGCACAAGCAGCTAACCATCCCCTGACAGCAGTCTGACAGTCTCTGTACGCTGCCTGTGCAGGAGAAAGCATCATGAGCAACCCAGTCGGAACCGGAGAGGCAGGGGTTGGAGCTGGTCCAAGCTTGGAAGAAAGGTATCAAGCTCTGGAGGTCCAACTTGCGCTGCAGACGGCGAGACTCGAGGAGAGAAGGGCTCAGGATGCTGACAAAAAGGGGAGAACCACTCAGTTCCCCAGAAAGGTACCAGGATTGGTGCAGAAGTTTGGGGGGGACCCCAAGGATTACCATGCTGATTCACAGATTGGGGTGGGATTTATCGGCGGCACCCATTCAGATGCTATTTGAAGAAGGTCTTTCTTCAGCTGTGAAAGACGAGCTGGCCAGGAGCCCCAGGGCGGGGTCTATGGATCAGCTGACCAAATCTGCGCTGACCATTGGAGCGCGCCAGGAGGCAAGAGCCTTGGAGAGGCGGGAAGGGAGAGGGGAACGTTGGAAGGAGTTACGCATTCCAGACATTCCTGAGCCAGCTTTCCCGCCGGCAGAGCCGATGGAAATCGGAACAGCCCGCGCGCGCGCAGTTTCAAAGCCCAGTGAGGGGGCGAAGAAGGAGGGAAAGGGAGCCCGGAAATGCTATCTCTGCCAACAGCCAGGCCACTTTGCCAGAGTCTGCCCCCAGAGGAAGGAATGGCAAGGGATGGTGGGAGCTGTTGAGGGGGAAGAGCAGGGAGAAACGGAGCAGGTAAAAGCCAACGCCTGGTTGCCAGCAGGGCACTGCAGCCAGGCCAAAGAGCAGTGAAAGTGCCCCTTCCCCAAGTGCCAGTGCCAGAAGCTCCTCGACCTGCTCTAGTGATTGAAGTGTCGCTAGAGCTGCAAAATGGACACCCCCTAAAAATAAAGGCGCTGTTGGACTCAGGCAGCTCCTGCAATTTCATGAGCAAGGAGTTTGCTGCTGAACACCAGATACAGACTATCCCTTTAAGCAACCCCCTGCAGGTGACCACGATTGATGGCAGGGAACTGTTGGGAGGAGGCGTCAGCTTGCAGACCGTCCCAATGATAATGAGGGTGGCAAGGCACACAGAGCTGATAGCGTTTAATGTGGCCACCTTGGGAGGCGCTCCCATTATTTTGGGAATGAGCTGGCTAGCCCTACATGATCCGCTGGTGGGCTGGCATCAAAGAGTGGTTTCCTTCGGTTCCGCACACTGCTTAGAACACTGCAGGGCGGAGAAGGGGTCAGCAGGGGCCCAAGCCACCCTAGCAGGGACGGAAGTGATGGAGAAGGGGAAGGTGCCACCACAGTATGCTGATCTCAGCGACGTGTTCAGCGAGAAGGAAGCGGACCAACTACCCCCGCATAGGCCCTTTGATTGCCAGATCAATTTACTCCCTGGAGCACAGCTTCCTGTAGGCAAGTTGTATGCCATGTCAGACAGGGAGATGCAGGAGTTGCGAGCGTTCATTGACAAGAACCTGAAGAGAGGCTTCATCAGAGAGTCCAAGGCAGCGGGGGGTAGCCCAGTGTTTTTTGTGGATAAAAAAAACACGGACAAGCCGAGGCTGGTATGTGACTTTCGGGCCCTAAATGCAGTGACAGAGCCGGCGGCTTTTCCTATGCCCAGGATTGATGATATTTTGACCAGGGTGCGAAAAGGAAAGATTTTTACAAAGCTGGACCTAAGGGGGGCGTACAACCTGATACGTATAAGGAAAGGGGATGAATGGAAGACCACCATGTTCACCCCTTTGGGGGCATTTGAATACCTCGTTATGCCTTTTGGATTACAAACAGGCTCCGCGTGTTTTCAAGCCTTTATGAACCATGTACTGGGGCCTTTGCTCTACAAGAATTGCGTGGCCTTCTTAGATGACGTGTTGGTGTATTTGGAGAATGAGGAGCAACATGTGAGAGACGTCAGAGAAGTGTTGAGCAGGCTGCAAGCCAACAGACTGTGGGTGAAACTGGAAAAGTGTCAGTTTCATACCAAGGAGGTGGAATTCCTGGGGTACCGCTTGTCAGACAAGGGGTTGGCCATGGACCCCGGCAAGGTTCAAGCGGTGCTGGAATGGAAAACACCCAAGACCAAGAAGGATGTGCAGAGGTTCCTAGGGTTTGGAAACTTTTATCGTAAGTTCATCCGAAACTTCGCCCACCTGACGGCGCCCATCACGGACTGTCTCAGCAGCAAAAAGAAGTTTGTTTGGACGGGGGAGGCGGAGCGAGCGTTTGAGGAACTGAAAAGGGCCTTCGCCTCTGACGAACAACTTCTACATGTGGATTTACAAAAAAAGCTGAGGGTCGAAACAGACGCTTCGGACAGAGCCATAGGGGCGGTGCTTCTTCTGCAGCCGGGGAAGGAGGGGTCAGAGTGGCGACCGTGTGCCTTCTTTTCGCGAAAGCTGAACAAATCTGAGAGAAACTACACGGTGCACGACCGGGAACTTCTTGCGATTTATGAGGCCTTCCGGAGATGGAGGCACCTACTAATTGGTGCACAACAGAAGGTGCAAGTGTGCACGGACCATAAGAATCTAGAGTATTGGAGAACTGCGCGAGTGCTCAACCAAAGGCAGTTGAGATGGGCCCAGGAGTTCTCCAAATTTAACTTTGAGATTTGTTACGTACCAGGCCCGGAGAACGTTAGGGCGGACGCTCTCTCACGCAAACCTGAATATTTGGAGGGAGAGGGTGCACCCGAAGAGACCCATGTTATTCCCGAGGACCGCTGGGTGTGTGGGGCGGCTTTGGTGGGGCAAAGGGAACTGGTAGAGGGAACGGTGCAGGATGAATACGCCCAGGACAAACTCAGGGGTCTCAGGAGGGAGGGAGACAAACCCGGGGGTTTTGAGGAGAGAAACGGGGCGTTGTACTACAAGGGAGCGTTATACATACCTGAAGGGGAATTGAGGGAAAAGGTACTCAAGCAACTGCACGATAGCCCCACAGCAGGGCATTTTGGGCAACACAAAACCATGTGGCTGGTTACCAGGGAATTCTGGTGGCCCAAGGTCAGGGAAGATGTGCGTGAATATGTGAGAGGGTGTGACCGATGTCAACGAGCCAAGGGGGAGAGGCGGGCACCGGCAGGTTTATTAGAACCACTACCCATGCCGGAAAGACCATGGGAGGCAGTGGCAATAGATTTCATGACTGATCTGCCCAGGTCCAAAGGGAAGACAGCCATTATGGTTGTGGTAGACCTGTTAACCAAGATGGCCCACTTTATAGCCTGCTCACATGCGGTCACAGCAGAAGAAACCGCTAAATTGTTTGTGGAAAATGTGTTTAGGTTGCATGGTGCCCCCTTGAGGGTGGTTTCGGACCGAGGGAAACAATTTACTTCCAGGTTCTGGAGGAAGCTCATGAGCTTATTGCATGTAGAGGTGAATTTTTCCACTGCCCGTCATCCAGAAACCAATGGGCAGGCGGAAAGAGCTAATGGTGTCCTCCAGCAATATTTGAGGTGTTATGTGAATGACAGAGAGAATGATTGGGTGGAGAAGCTGGCGTTGGCAGAATTTGCCTATAACAATGCAGAGAACGTGTCCACGGGGATGAGCCCTTTTTTGGCCAATCACGGGTGTCATCCCCGAGCCTTCCCAGGGGGGGAGGGGGAGAACTGGAGCGTTCCTGCCGCAGAACAGTTCGTTGAAGAAATGGAAGCGATCCATCGCCAGCTCCAACTTAATTTAAACAGGGCGAAGGAGGAATATAAGAGGCAGGCAGACAAAACCAGAAGGGAAGGGGAAAGCATTAGGGTGGGGGACCAGGTGTGGCTGTCCACCCAAGGGTTACCATTTAAAGGAGGTTGTAAGAAGTTAAGACCCAAAAGACTGGGCCCATTTGAAGTCACGCAACAGGTCAACCCAGTGGCTTTCAGACTCCGGTTACCGAACCACATGAAGTTGCACCCAGTGTTCCACAGATCATTGCTGTCACCGTATATAGGGGACAGAGAGGGGAGGGTCAATAGGGGACCAGCTATGGAGGAAAAAGAACACAGCTACCATGTAGCGGAGATTCTCGATTCCAGGTGGAGGGGAGAGCAAGTAGAGTATTTGGTAATGTGGGAAGGGGAGCCGGAGTCGGAAAACACCTGGGTCAGGGCAGAGGAGGTAGATGACGAGGTTTTGATTGAAACTTTTCATCAGAGATTCCCTAGAAAACCCCAGCCAGTGGCGAGGTTCCGGAGGGAATACTTCGCCACCACCGACGACGAAGAAGAGTTGGAGGGGTTCGCTGATTCCGAGGTGGAGGAGGATTCAGCGAGTCGGAACGAAGACCGATGGAGGGAATTGTTCGAGACGTCTGAAGATGAAGAGGATTCTTTTAGGGGTTTCAGCTCCTCACCGCCCAGAGGAAAAAGTAGGGGCGGGGGAGAGGGGGGCCCTGGAGGGGAGGTGGATGTCAGGGAACTGACATCGGAGGAAAGGGAAGTGGTAAGGCTCCCAGAGACTGGGAGAGAGTCAACAGCCAAAGCAGGGACCAGCAGGGGGAGCGCGGGGTCTCTGGAGGAGGATCTCAGTAATGCTGAGAGAGACGCAGCAGCCCAGGCAGGAAGCAGCAGGGGAGAGAAAGGGGTGAGAGACACTTCGAGCGAAAATAGCGGGGAGGTGTCAGAAGCAACTGCAGGGAGACCCATGCTGCGCCGGAAGCTGCCACGTCGTGAGTCCAGGAGACGCGTTTCCGTTAAGGAACTTCTTTGCTGGAAGCGCTTCCGCAGACAGCCACTGTCAGACTCTACTAGTGACTAGAGCAGACATGTCTGAGGAGCTCTGTCACACACAGAGGTTTGTGGGGTCGCACAAACTCTGAAGGGGCACAATTTTAAGCACAAGCAGCTAACCATCCCCTGACAATATCCAAACCACTTCTCCTATAATTAGAACCATGGCTTAGCTTTGTGTAGCACAGCAGCAGAACTGGGGAGGAGCAAAACAGCCATGAATTTTACTGTAAGTTTCTGCCTGCTAGTAGTGCATTCACACCAGCCATGGTTTAGATTAGGAATATGTGCACACTCAGCCAGTGAAGTAGCACTGCGCTCAGTCTTTCTTATATCTCATTTTGATTGAGTAATTACAGTCTCCATCATCTGAGTCTTTAAGAGGTAAAAAATAACTGAAAAAGGGGGCGGGCAGGAATCATACATACCAGTTAGCAGATCTTTGTTTAAATTTGCTCTATCTACAGAGAGAATGTACTGCATGGGGGGAGACACATAAGACACAGAATAAGTTTGAATGTCTTGTAACATATATGAATGGTCACAGTTAAGTCAAGAATCTCCTTTCCCTAAATTTCCATGCATCACAAACCCAGGACACAGAGCTCCTGTGATTTATCACTACCCCAATTTGGGTTTCCACATGCTGGAAGCTGTGTGTCTTTACTGCTCTCCTGAATGGAAGTGTGCTGGGACTCATCAATCAAGGAGCTGTTGTTTTTACGGTGACTGGCATGCAAGAGAAACCGCAACCTAATCTCCCACCATTGTCAGCAGAAGCCGCGCTCTGGCTGTGCCACTGGGAAAGAAGCCCAAGTGGCTCGTCATGACATCCAGATCCTGACTTCTGGTTTGTTTTCCCAAAACAAATCACAATCAGGAATCCAAGAACAAACCTTGAATATCGCTCATGGTTTGTTTGGAGAGAAATAAGCTATAAGCCTGGGTTTGGGCATCATGAGAATAAAGGTGTGATGGCCTGTTTTCCAGAGTTGTTTTGCAGGTGACTCAGTTTTCAATGAGAAGGATTCTGAAGGGAGAGGAATGTAGGAAGATGCCCAGTACACCCCCTCATGTGTGCTTCCAGTATTAAAACTCTCTCAATTGAATAGCTGTCAACTTTTCCCTTTTCTTGCGAGGAATCCTATTCGGAATAAGGGAATTTCCCTTTTAAAAAAAGGAAAACGTTGACAGCTATGCTCAATGGAATAGTAGGAATTTGCTATTATACACAAAAAGACACCACTAAAGACTAAAAACTATTTTATAAAGGGATGTTCAAAATAATACCTGGCTCTTTGTCCCATATGGAATTGAATATTGTTTGCCTGAGAGCGTGTGAATTCTCCTTGCTCTCATAGGTATGCCTTTAGACACAATCTGAAATCAGAAAAGAGAAACATTTGCATCTTAAGAGATAGGGCATCTTTAAAAGTAGCAAGCAACAGGCTGGAGTTCCCAAAGGTTCTAAATCTTTGCAGCTTTTGTTGAATTTTAAGTTGTGTAGAACATGACTTTAATTTTTAAATCATTACTTATATGGTTTTTAAAAGCACTGATTTTAAACCATTACTTATACAGTGGTACTTCGGGTTACAGATGCTTCAGGTTACAGACTCTGCTAACCCAGAAATATTACCTCGGGTTACGAACTTTGCTTCAGGATGAGAACAGAAATCATGCTCTGGTGGCACGGTGGCAGCGGGAGGCCCCATTAGCTAAAGTGGTACCTCAGGTTAAGAACAGTTTCAGGTTAAGAACGGACCTCTGGAACGAATTAAGTTCTTAACCTGAGGTACCACTGTATTTATTGGTTGACTCTGAACTCCAGAAGTTGGTATCCCTTGGCTCACAAGCCATATGTGGCCCACCAAGAGGTTTTGGGAGGGGGGCAAGACACCTCACCCAAAAATTCACACACACAATATTATAATACATAATACATTGACTGTTTCCATAGGCCTCCTGATGTCGTTCAGGTGCCAAAGGGTTTTCCAAAATGTGTCTGTCCCCCCCCCCATCTCTCCACAGCCACTTCTGTTGCACTTTGGCCCTTGGAGAGTTGAGCAGGGGTCAACGCAGCCTTGGCCCACAAAAGCTTTTCTCCTAAGCTCCTTCCCTGCATCACCACTGGTTTCTCAAATGTACTCAGACCACATCTCTCCTGTGCTTAAATAGTTGCAATGCACTATTTGCTTATCTATTTCTAGGCATAATTAAAAGGGCTGGTAGTTACCTATAAAGCAATAAATAACAGGGGGCCCAGCTATTCTCCCTCCCTTTCTCTCTCTCTCTCTCTCTCTCTCTCTCTCTCTCTCTCTCTCTCCATATATATTCCTCAACTCTACTCTCTATGTCCCTGGAGATACCAGGGAGTTAACCTGGGTCTTTCTGCATGCAAAGGATGCATTTTATCACTGGGAAATGGCTCCGCCCACTTAAGCTGTATGACTGAAACTGGAAGGAATCCCGTAAGTAACTTTCTGTCTGGCATTGAAAACATTTGTATTAAAAACCTGTCCCAGACTGCAGTCTTTCCATGGAATGAGGGAGATAATTATTTAAAAAAGATGTATTGCTCAACAACTAAAAAAAACAATGCTGGTGGCTTCCTATGAAAAGCTCAACAATTCCGCGGTCTTCCTAAAAAAAACTTTCAGGGTGTTCTGGGTTTAAGCTCTTTTTAAAACCCTTGGTTCCTTCAAACTACCCAGCAGTCCAATACTGAAAAGCCCAACACAAAGGCATTACATTTTGTTTCATCCTTTAAATGTACGGTCACCTGGTTTTCCAGCCCAACAGCCTTGAGAGCTTGCCGTCCCCTGTGAGACAAGGCCAAATTAATGCTCCTGCCACGAGCTGCATCGGAACCACGGATATCTGAAATGAAACGAGGTGGCACTTTCGTCATGTGTGTGACACTGTTGCAATGGATGACCACATTAATTTAGAAAAAGCTTCTACAACCACTGCTGTTAGGTCTATTATAGTACACACCCACTTTCCTTAGGCAGTGTCAGGAACCGTGCTGAGGAGGGCTGCACTGAGGAGGAATGGTGGGAGCCTCCCCCTGCTGCTGAATCTTCCCAGGAGCAGGAGGACAGTATAGATTTGGAAAAGTGGTTTGCAGAGGGACATAGTTCAGAAGGCAGAAGCTGGGAAATACTGGATGGGGAACAGCTAGGAGAAGAAGCACTGGGAGAGAGAGAGTTAATAGATTCACTGTCTCTGGAAAGCATTCATCCACTCTCCCCAAGGTCAAGAAGAGCTGATAAAGTGGCAGAACAGAAAGCACAGAGGGTAGGAGTTCAGGTTACAGTGACATGGGTGACTAGGGAGGAAGGGGTGGAACCGCCATTCCTAGGATATGGATTCTTTGTTCTCTCACTGTGATCATTAAAGTTTTAACTGGTAAGTTAAACTGGTAAGTTAAATTTCTAACTAGTAAGAAGACTCATTTTCTTTTGTTCTGCTTATCTACTGCCAAGGGCAAAGGAAGCCGATTCCCTGATGCCTGACAGGTAGGCACAACCTTTTGTGGCTGGCTGGAAAATAAATAAATTGGGGGCTGCTTGGGGGAAATATAGAAAAAAATTCAAAGAATTCGAAAGTAAACTCCAAGAAAGGGACAGGCAAGCAGGAACAAGAGTTGGTAACCCCATCAGCCACTGCAGTGCCCCTGGGAGAGTGTTTGGGCATGGTGATAGAGTCAGCATTGGGGAGTGTGAATGGGCCTAGCATGAACATGAAGAGCAAGTGAAGGTGATCTGAGAGAGGGGGGAAGGTGGTCTGAAAGCAAGCAGAGGTTCAGTCTGAGTGAAAGGCCCCCCAACACAAGGCAGCTTCTTCCTCAAGGTGGGGAAGCTAAAAAGCAGAATGTGTTCCCCCAGTGCAAGAGAAACTGGCTGTGCTGGACTGCTTGAGAGGCAGCGTGACTGTCTGCACTGGCCTGAACGAGTCCAGCATCCACGCCATCAAGGTGTGCAAAGAAGGAGATCCATGGGGCTGTGGCATCAAGCGCTCCATTACCTGCCAAGGTGACCAGCCAGGGGTGTGCCAAGGCTTTAGTCAAGACTGAGAAGACATTAAACCTGTGGCTGGAAAACCTGAGTCAGAAACGGGCGCCTGTTGATGGATCTCAGTGACACCAAAAGGCTCTCTCCCTCTGTGCAAACATCAAAGCTTCCAGAGAGTGAGCAGCCTGGAAAAAGGAATTCAAAGCCAGCACCGGCTGGCTTCACGCTTCAACCTCAGGAACATGCATTTTTCCAGGGAGGCTGCACTGGCAGACAAGGAGGCGGCAAAAGGATTCCCCAAACACTTTAATCAGCGGAGAGACAACAAGGGATATGTGCTCCAGCCAGGTTTTGATGTAGATGAGACAGGACTTTGGGGGGGGGGAATGCCTGACCAAAACAGAAAACCAAGCCCCTGGCTTCAAAGCAGCTAAAGACCCTGTGACTGGTCTGTTCTGTGGCAATGGGGCTGGGCATTTGATAAAGCCCAGGATTTTTGTACAGGCCTGAAAGCACCCCTGCCCTAAAAGCAGAGTTTGAAACGCCCATTGTTCTAGGCACATTTTACGACAGGGAATTTCATTAGTGCGAGTAGTTTCTGAGCTCTGGGTGCAGTCCTGTGCCTAAGATTTCAGAGTAAAACTGCAGAGTGGAAGGAAAGGAGGACCTTTTTCTGCCTCCCCAATTTCAGCTACTCTCTGAAGACTGGAGAAGAGACCCTCTTAAGAATATTTGGGGGGTGGGTGGGGGAAGGACTAGACCATGTGAAAAATGAACAGAATATTTTAGCTGCGGTTCATTCATTTTCAGCTTTGTATTCTTGGAATTAAAAAAGTACGCTGAGACATTCCGTTGTTGCGCCCATAGCTTAGGTTTAAGGTGCCATTTAGCTCCTAGCTTTCATATCTCAGTTTCTAGCACTGCCTAAAAGGCAAGAATAAGAACCTCCTGTCTGCTATGGATGATTTACGGAAAAGCTGAAGGAAGTCCAGAAAAGAAATAATTTGTGAAAAATTGGATGTGAAATTAGTATGTGTTTTTGTTTTTGTTGTAACTAATAAAAATTATAAAAAAGAACCTCCTGTCTGTGTTTTGGCAATCTAGAGAAAAGGCCTGGGTGATGGCGGCACCCTTTCTGGACGAATTTCCTTTGGAGGAGATTTGCCAGGTCTTAGTCTTTAAGGGCCGGCCCACCCATGAGGCAAGGGAAGGCGACCACCTCAGGCGGCAGGATCCACAGGGGCAGCAGATCCCGATGTAGCTCTTTATTCCTGACTGGACCTGGTGGGGAAGAGGGAGCCATTTTGTGTATTGTGCGGCCCTTGTCTTATACAATGACAAAAAACACCCACCTAGAACTATCTAAGGATTTTCTTGTCTCAAGGGGAGGAGAAATGTAGTTTTCAAAAAGTTGTTTCTGCAGTGTGGGTTTTAAATGTAATATACAGACGACAACAACATAACAGCCAGGGTTGCCATAGAATCATAGAATCATAGAGTTGGAAGAGACCACAAGGGCCATCGAGTCCAACCCCCTGCCAAGCAAGAAACACCATCAGAGCACTCCTGACATATGGTTGTCAAGCCTCTGCTTAAAGACCTCCAAAGAAGGAGACTCCACCACACTCCTTGGCAGCAAATTCCACTGTCGAACAGCTCTTACTGTCAGGAAGTTCTTCCTAATGTTTAGGTGGAATCTTCTTTGCCATATTTTGAAGAGCAAAAAAGAGGACTTTTGCTGACTTATGCTTTTAACTATGGATCGCTATGATGACTCTACCCATGAAAAAGAGGCCGTGTCCTGGAAAAAGAGGACATATGTCAACCCTAGTAGATGGGTATTTATTGAAGTGTTTTGGGGTTATTATTGTTCTGGGCTGTTCTGGATTATTTTTTGGAGTCTCATGCCTACTTACAATATTTGCTGTGTATACACAGAGGTTCCCACTGCAAAAATATAGAACTTATGACTTCAAAACATAGTTTTACTCCACTCTAAAAAGACAAGCAGATGGCAATAAATAGAAGACTAATAGACAATATAGATAATATCAACAGACAAATTCATGGATAGGACCATCAGTGGCTCCTTGTCATCATGGCAATGTTCTCCTGTGGCAGGCCTCTAAATATCAGCTGCTGGGAGTTGCAGCTGGGAAGAATGCTTTTGCTCTTGAGTCACGTCTGTTGGCTTTCCATCGGCTGCTGTGAGAACAAGTTCCAGCAGGCCTCTTATGCTCACAAGCAAGCAACCTCAACATAAGTCAATGGGATGTGCATGCATTTAATTTCTACTGCAACCCTGCAAATATCAAAATGTACATACCTGGTCTGCTTTCATACATTTCCACTATAAAGCCCCTTCTTGCAAAGAAGCAAGCATTTAAAGAACCCACCTGCAAGAAAAGCATTAGAAGAATTTTAGAGTCGAATAGTGTACCACAAACAATGGTGCATGGAAAGGGTGTGTTATGTGTTAAATGCAAACATTCTTATATCATCAGATATACCGTATTTTTTGCTCTATAAGACTCACTTTTTCCCTCCTAAAAAGTAATGGAGCAAATGCAGGCTGCGCAGCTATCACAGAAGCCAGGACAGCAACAGGGATTGCTGCTTTCACTGCAAAGCGATCCCTCTTGCTTTTCTGGCTTCTGAGATTCAGAATATTTTTTTTCTTGTTTTCCTCCTCCAAAAACTAGGTGCGTCTTGTGGTCTGGTGCGTCTTATAGAGCGAAAAATACGGGTATTCATCAGATGAATGTAGTCCTGACATTGAGCCACTGCACAGGATTCACTAAAGAAAAAGGAAAACCCTTATACACTTCCCAATAGCTCATTGTGAGCCGTGCTGACTTTCTGTTATTCATTGAAGAAGAGAAGCAGCATTTGTGCCTATATCCAAAGATCTTTTCTGAAGTGACCCTTATATTTTGCTGGCATAAAGGTTCTCTTGGCAACCCTGTAAAGTGAGCGGGGGGTGCTGCTGATGTACACAGTGCCTGTAGGCTTTACACTGATGTAATGGGGGATCATCAAGCTCTTATGCACTGCGCTTCTGTGAACTTGGTCTCTTCAGCCACTGTCCACCTCTCCCCAAAGTCTGCATCTGTGAACGGAGCAGCGTGGGGAGAATTGTGAGGCAGCTTCTGTGTAAACTGAAGGCACACCCTAAAATGCATCAGACACGCCATGGAAGCTGCAAATTGTAGGGAAATACAGGCGTTGATGCAAAACCCCAAGGTTCCTACAAGCAGTTTGAGAAGCACTAATCTAGTCAGCTAGTTCACAGACCCAGTTAAGGGGAAGCAAACAAGTGTTAAAGCATGAACTGTATAAGCAAAGATCTGTGAGAGCAAAAGCCCAGGGGCAATTCTTTGCTATCTCAGAAACTGTAGCTTATTTGAGTTTTATAGCTACATGTTTGCTATATGCCCAGAGTTAAGACACTGGCTCAGCAAACTACAAGTTAAGTATGAGTTGGCATACGTAGCTTGTTTCTCCAAAATTTGGTTTATTTTCCAGCAGCTCGTCTTGTGGCTTTGTATCTTTGTGAGTATCTGGAGTTCAACAAGCCATGGTTTAAGAAAGCACATAATACTAAGCCACAGCTAAAACAAACAAAGTTTTCTAAGCCTGCAAAAACCAAGACTTCAAATCCTAGTTTACTGGCAGTAAACAAGCATAATTAAGCTGTTGCAGAGAGTTCACACATAGCACTAAGAAATGATTTCTTAAACTATGGCTTAGCATTATGTGTGAACCCACAGTGATGTATCTTTCTATATAAAAATAGTCAGCATTTCACTATTGGACTACCTTTCAGTAAATCATTAGAGAACAAAATAAAAGTGTCTTACCAAACCTCCTCCAATAATGGCCACTTTTTTCCTCTGCGGAGCTGAAAGATCCATGACTTTTTTCTCCAGGCAGAGTGCATGTATATCTCTCCTGCTCAACAGAAAATGTTTTAAGGGGAGAAGTGGCAGTTCATTCAGGTTCTACAGCATAAATAGAATACTTCTGAACATTTGACAGGGAGCACTCAAATGGGATTCACACAACCTGCTGTTTCTTCCATCCCAAAAACTTCACATTGGTCAGTGTCAATCTAACCAATATTGAATACATTACTGAATATCACATGCTCTGTCAAAATCCTAGAGACCAACTTCTTCTATCCATCCCTGCTGATTAAGGATCTGGAAGCCTCCTGCAGAGTTGGACAAAAGGAAAACACTCTCCTACCTTTGAGACATGTTTCCCACTGTCTTTCCTGTTTGATCACTTACTCCGATTCCAGGCCACTAAAAGTAGCATGATGGGGGGGGCGGGGGGACCCATGGAAAGGAAGCATGTGGGTTTTAATAAAATTGATTCTAAGTTCCCTAGGGTTGTGGAGTACCTTAGCTCCTCAGGCTGTTACTGCTGCAGTGGAGAATGGGCTGCTGCAATCTGGTCACATTGTCCCACCTGCGCTCTGTCTGGGTCCAAAGGGCAGGTCAGCGATGGATGATGTAAGTGAAGTTGACTCACTTTTCCTGATTGATCTGCTGTGTGTATGTTTTGATGGAGTTCTCTGTCAATGATTCACTTGCTATCCTTGGAACTAATCCATGTCTTATTCGGACTTTTTGGCATTCCTTAGAAGGTCTGGTGGCTGTGTGGCGTTCCCTTGAGTCACTGCTCTCTCACTCTCTCCCTTCCCTGAACTGGATTTTCCCTGTGCTCCACAAATTCAAAAATAAGGGCAAAAAGGGCTTCTAAGAGCTGGTGGGTGTATGATTCTCCTGTATGGAGCCTGGACTCCACCCCCCAATAGGAGCCAACTCCTAGGGGCTGAGGTCCCTTCAGGGGACCTCTCCCATAAAATATTTGAGAGGGCACAAATTTGCATACTTTGTGTCCTGCAAATTTGTGTCCTCTTTTACAGATAGAGGGTGATTATGAGATCCTGGCAGGGTTCACTACATGAAGGCCAGGCATCCACCTGGCCCCAGTCCACTGGGCTGCTCTCTTTGCCAAGTGATTTCACTTGCCTGGGCATTCGGCTGATTTCCCCGATATACTGTTGTTGTTTTATAGAATATTTGAATAGGCTGACATTTGTTATGATATGCTATATCTACTGTCACCATTAACATTTGATCTTAACTACTTGCTGTGTGCTGATGTAGACCTGCCCAGAAAACAAGGGAAAATGCCCGCAAAAGACACATGTAGGGGGCACATGTAGATAAATGTACCCTGGGGTTCATGGAGCAAAGTTTGTAGGTTCATGGAAAGACACCCCCCTTTTCCTTCGCAGCACAGACTCCACAGGTTTCCCTCATTGGCGCAATTCCCTTGTTAACGTATTTACAGTACTAGCAAACTGAATGGGGTTTCTCATCTTCACTATGGGGAATCGTTAGCAAAAACTCACTAAGGAAACTGCATTATTTGCCTTTTCTTCTTCTATATTCTTCCTACTTGGAAGTATTACCAATAAAACAATGTGATTTGAACATGATTCACCCACCCTGAATCTAATAAAGAAGATTGCAAACCTGAACTTTTCTATATAGACTGTTGTTGTTGTCTAGTTGTGTCTGACTCTTCATGACCCCCTGGACCAGAGCACGCCATGCACTCCTGTCTTCCACTGCCTCCCACAGTTTGGTCAAACTCATGTTAGCAGCTTTGAGAACACTGTCCAACCATCTCATCCTCTGTCATCCCCTTCTCCTTGTGTCCTCCATCTTTCCCAGCATCAGGGTCTTTTCCAGGGGATCTTCTCTTCTCATGAGGTGGCCAAAGTATTGGAGCCTCAGCTTCAGGATCTGTCCTTCCAGTGAGCACTCAGGGCTGATTTCCTTCAGAATGGATAGGTTTGATCTTCTTGCAGTCCATGGGACTCTCAAGAGTCTCCTCCAGCACCCTAATTCAAAAGCATCAATTCTTCGGCAAGCAGCTTTCTTTATGGTCCAGCTCTCACTTCCATACATCACTACTGGGAAAACCATAGCTTCTCTGAGTTATTCAAGCCCCTTCGCCATGACAAGGCAGTGATCCATGAAGGAGATATAGACTGTAGTATAGTTTAAAACCTATGTATAATGAAACCTTTGTATAATGATTGTATTCTTTGGATGTATGTAACCAATTGTGTAACCATAAATACAACGTACTATGAGAATGAAACCAATAGCTATGTATCAAAGATGCTAAAACTTTATTGAAGCAAACTGTAAATGGATACAACTCTTCCCTTAAGCAAACATTGCCCAATGTAATCTTCATTTACTGCATTCCTTCCTTATTTCAGGTCACAAGATTGTTGTCTGCTTGCCTTCCAAGAAGGGGTTCACCGCACTCTTCATCTCATTTCATGCTGTAAAGAAAAGACTCCTTGCTAAATAGTTCTCACCACACATCTGAATGCCAGTTGTAGCAGATCTACCACTTACCACCAATTAATAAAGTAGCAGACTCACCCTGCTTACTGCCCCAATTAAATATTGCATGCACACCTCGTGGTAAGCCCCTTAAATGAATTTCTACCTTTTACCACATTTCATCTTGCGGGGGTGTCTTTTGTGAGGGAAAACATAGGGATTAGAGTCTTAGGCAGGAGTCGGTTAAACAAACAAGTAAAGTTTTATTAAAAAGGAGTTTGTGAAATAAAGTTGGTTCAGGAAATCCATTCTTTCAAATAGAAGTTAACTTAAACTAAATATAAAGATGTCACTTGCTTCTAGAATAGGTGGTAAAAGGCTTAACTAAGTTTCGGCTAATTAGTTGTTACTGGTGTTACAGTCATATCTCGGGATGAATACGCTTCAAGTTAAGCATTTTCGGGTTGCACTCCGTGACAACCAGGAAGTAACAGAGCACGTTACTTCTGGGTTTCGCCGCTCACGCATGCGCAGACGCTCAAAATGTGTCATGCGCATGCGCAGAAGCGGTGAATCACGGCGCGCAGACGCGTGTTAAGTTCGCTTGAGGATGCGAATGGGGCTCCGGAATGGATCCCGTTCGCAACTCAGAGGTACCACTGTAAAATTAAGTAATTTTTGCACAGCACAACTTCCTTCACAGATTAATTCTTTGGTTCACAAGTGAGGGGCACTTTTCCTCAGTTCCCCTCTTTCTTAACAATCCCACTCCAATTTGAATTAGTAAAGCAGACCCAGGGGATCCCCACACCCCTTGTGAATGGCTTGGGAGTCTTCTTTTTCTAGAAGAACCCTCCCCTCCTGACTGGAGTCCATATTACCACATCTTCTCCCTTTCCTGCCTCAGACTCAGCCTTCCAGGTAACTCCTGTCTATCTTCCCCAGACCCTCAACTCAGTCTCCCCATCTAAGTGGCAAGGCTCCTTCCTCTGGCTATGGATAGTCTCCTCAGAGCAGATGTTCCAGTCAGATCTGAAACAGTTCTCCCTCGGACAAATCCTCTCCTAATCCCTTTCTCCCATCCCAAATCCAGCCCTGAAGGACTTCTCCCTCAGAAACAGCTCCTCTTATTTTCTCTCCAAAAGTGCTGGCTCCACCCCCTCCCTTCTGGCTTGCTGTCTAGGTATCCAATGGGAGAGAGGCTCCCGCCTTCTGGTGGAGTTTCTGAGGAAAAGCACCACCGAACTGGTCTGGCTCTGCTGTCTGTCACTCACACCAGTCTTCAGTTCTATTGTTATTTCTAGAATCCTGTTATCAACTCCAGAGAAAACCCTCTTCCTAATTGTCATGCCTGTCAAATGTAAATGTATTTGCACGCTGCATCTTTACCTTGCACCTGTGTATCTTTTGCAGCATCTCATTTCACGTGTAATATGATGAATCTCTGACACCTTATGCTGCCCCAAAACCTAAGCTATAAGGCTCCCTGCTCATCTTTCGACAGGCTTCTTTGCTGCTCATCTGTAAAGACCCAGTTGCAACTAAGAATAAAAGATCAGAGCTTAAAGCTGCCTTGCTTCACTTTGATTGGTTACGATCAACCCACTCTTTTCAACCTCAATAGACCCACAAGGGGTCTCAAACCTCCCTTCGTATTTTTACAACAGTGCTACTGAAATGTTTTATTATTTTTAACCTCTCTTTCATTGATTCACTGTTACTCACCCATTAATCACCCTGAGGCAAGATGCTTACCTCTGTGGGAAATTACAGGCCGGCTGAGTTTTCAGCCAGCTCTGAAATCTTTATTAAAAATGTAAACAATGACCTTCTTTCTGAAAAGCTAAAAGACTGGATGAGGAATAGTTAATAGTGAAGTGAGAAGTGAAGTGAAAGCATATTGAGTGATGTGTCAGTTGAACTGTCATCTGAAGTGGTACCCAGAAGTGGACCCCATTGCTGGTGGGGATTAAGGTGAGGATGTGGGCAGCTAAAGCATCTCTGGAGTAGATAGTTTAAGATGCAGGAAGGAGATCTCTACCCAGAACTGCCTGTTTCAGCCATTTACTGTCAGTGAAACAGCCAAGTACCCCCTTCTGGTGGGGCCAGAAAGATGATCCCAAACAATGTCAGTCAGATTGGACAGTTCTGAATTATGCACACTATCCCTGAACACCTACAGCTTCTTTCACCCATTTACCTTCTGATTTAATTATCCTCCCAAGAAAGGGCTGCTTGCCACCCACTAGATGCCCCAGTCATTGCTCATAAGCCTGCTTTAGAAACACCATAACTTTGATCATCATCTTAAGACTTATTATGACATGGGCTCCTGGACTAATAGGCCAAATTCACATGGAGAGAAGGACCAAATATGAACACAGGAAGACTGTGTTCTGGTTACCTTTGCTAGTCAGGCACTGTAGAAGTCTACAAACCCGGGGGTAATCCAAGCAGTCCATTGGTAGGTACACTTGGAAGACAGAACAAGCCATTAGAAATATGCATTCATTGCAAGGAATTATTTTATACATGCACCCTTGCTTTATCATTTAGAAGGCATTTATATGACATTTAAAAACTGCGGCATCCTATATATGAGTTTGCAGAGGGCTGGGAGCTCATATGAGACCTGGTGCCTGCCTTGACAATTGAGCCAAAGTAGCCTGAATTGATTACTTTCTTAGTTCTCAAAATAATGTTAGGTATTGTACAATGGTACCTCAGTTTTCGAAAGTCTCTGTTGATGAACATTTCGGTTTTTTAACTCTGTAAACCCGGAAGTAAGTGCTTCAGTTTTTGAACACGCCTCGGAAGTCGAACATACCACATGGCTTCCACTGAGTGCAAGATCCTGAGAGCTAGCTGTCAGCTATTGAGTTTTCAGTTTTCAAACATTTCAGATCTTGAATGGTTTTCCGGGAATGATTACATTAAAAAACCGAGGTACCGCTCTATCTTTGTGCCTCTGTTACAGCCAGTAACAACATTGAAATAAAACTGAATTGGGAATACTGTAAGAAACCAGCCGCCTTTCTAACGAAACCATGTTCCTAGCGTGGCAGCCTATTGACTTACATATATTGACTTACACATACGCTGCAGATGTTGGGATGGGCAGGTGATGTAAATCAGGTGGGAATCCTCCCAGTGGTGTGCCAAGGCCAGGTTGTATCACAGAAGGGCCCATGGAAAAGCCAAGCTGAGATGGGATGGCTGGAATCCCTGGAGGTGTGTAGTGATGATGATGCACTGTTGGGGGTCGTGACTTCTCTGTTCTTACTAGAAGCGGAGCAGTCAGCTGCAGGTAGATAAGAAAAGGAAGGTGTGTTACATTCACCCAGCTGTTGGGATAGGCAAGAATAAGGTTCAGATTCTGAAGCTGATCCAGTCTGTAGCTTTTTGGCTTAAGATCCCTCTATGTTTTAGCCCCACAAACAATTTCAATAAACCACTGGCCTGTTTCCTCTGCAAGAAATGTCAGGTAAAATTATAATCTTTCTTGTTGCAAGGTATGCAGTATATTCCTCTTTCACTTGTTTTATTTTTTTGGATCAAAGATCTTCGTAAAATCAATACTTCTGCATAGTAAGAAATGTTTTCCAAAGAGTTGGTAGCTAATTTCTGCCTGTTTCAATAAAAGACACCTTGCTTGTCTTTTCTTCCATGCTTGGATTGGCAAGGGAGCAGAGCAAGTTGAAGACATTAGAGGAGGGATCGGGAACCTCCAGCATCTGTGCCAAACCTAGCCTGCCAGGGGTTCAACTTTGACCTGTGAGGCAGTTTTCCCCAAGCCATGCCCACCTGCCCCACACCTTAGATGTGGAGAAAGGACAGATGAAGCTGCCAGTGCACAACTGGGAGCCTTAAAGTGCACTCCCAACTCCGCATTGGAAGGGAAAGCAGGATTCGGCTCTATTGCCTATCAGCTGATGGGTAGTAAAGCCAAAGTCTCCTGGAGTTTCCCCATGGAGAATTGACTCACACAGCAAGTGCCTACAGAAAGTAAACTCAGTGCTACCAAACCGATGAGCTGTCTGAAGCCCAGGTGATTTAAAGCACTGTGCAAGGGGCTTACTTGGCCTGGAAGGCTGGGATCTGAGGAGAATTTGGCCTGCAGAGCCAAAAATGTTTCCCCCTCCTGCTTTAGAGATTAGCGTGGCTGCTCTACTAATCTCTGCCCAAATGCCCAGGAAAACAAAAAAGTCTTTGCCTAGTACCAAAATGATGACAATGTTGATGCCAGGTGGGTCTCCTTGGGAATAGCATTCCATAGATGGAGAAGCTACTACATAAAAGGCCTCTCCTTTCATCACAAACTTCTGGAGGTGGCATGCAGAGAAGGGTCTCAGAGAATAATCTCAGGATCTGGGCAGGTTCATATGGGTAAAGGTGGTCCTTTATGTGTCAAGTCATGAGCTGCATAAGGTTTTAAAGGTCAAAACCATCCCTTTGAATTCAGTATATAAACCAGAGGTACTCAACCTTTTTATACCTACCGCCCACCAATGCATCTTTCTTGATGGTAAAATTTCCTTACCGCCCCCCAGTGCTCGATGGAAGGAGGATTCAGCTCGTGCCGTAGAACCCCCTACCGCCCACCTAGAATCCTGAAACGCCCACCAGTGGGCGGGAGGGACCAGGTTGACAACTCCTGATATGAACAATTGACAGCCCGTGCTGCCAGGTCAGAGCTTGTGCTATATGTTCATGCCTCTCTCAAAGAGGCACAAAGCACCTCCTTGGCACAGCCAGTGGTCCCCTCCCTGCTAAACGTTAGCATCTCAGCTCCAGGAGTTTCTGAATGAGATGGATTATCTAGATCCATTTCAATCTGGTTTTAGTCTGGATTTGGTAATAAAATCATGATGCCTTCCAAATTTCATACAATCATAGAGTTGGAAGGAAACTCAAGGACTGTCTAGTCTAACCCCCTGCAATGAAGGAATCTCAACTAGATCATACATGACAGGTGGCCATTCAACCTCTGCTTCAAAACCTCCAGGGAAGGAAAATCCACTACCTTCCAAGAGAGACTGTTCCACTGCCAACAGCTCTTGCTATCAGAAAGTTATTCCTGATATTTAGTCAGAATCTCATTTCTTGGAACTTGCAGCCATTGCTTAGAGTCCTAGCCTCCAGAGCAAAAGAAAACAAACTTGCTCCATCTTCCATGTGACAGCCCTTTAAATATTTGAAGATGGTTATCCTATCACCTCTAAGTCTCCTCAATACAAATCTTTATTACGGTCATAAACCAGCATAAAAGGGTGGGATACAGTCATTTAAAATCTGAAAAGTGTTTTGGAAAGCTAAAAGGTATTAAAACAGAAGGTGAATATAAAAGTCTGTAAGAATTTAAAAGAAGCTAGAAGAAGGCATTGGGTGGGTGTGGAAGAGCATAAAAGGTTGATGTATAAAAAGACTTTAACTATTAATTTACAAAGCACTCCAATATGTTCATTAAATCTGGTTTGTGGCACAGGTCCTCCTCCGACGAATTTTGAGCACTGCTGTGCAGAATCTAGCAACAGTGTGTGTTGTAGCAGGATTGGTATCTGAGAGCATCAGGGAGGTATAGAACTGCCCCTGGGGCTTAGGAAGTAGTGGGGAAATCAGGCTAATACAAGTGTCACCATTTCTATTTGTCCCGAGTCACAGGGGTATTGTCTCTCCAGGTAGTCCATCTTCCTGTATCGACCTTCAATAATGGCAGAGGGGAGGGCATGACACAGAGCCAGTCTAAAAGCCCTTCGCTGTTTAGGAACTTTGAGTTTAGTTAGATATGCCATAGGGGGGGCAAAGTACCTGGTGGATTCCCTGGCAATAAAAGTTGGAGTCCTGGCTAGATCCAATTGGTGCTACGCGTTGTTTAATGAGAGCTTTAGCCTGATCATATCCCATGTTAAGTGGAAGACCTGGAGAGAAGCCCAGGGATGAGATTTTAGTTGCCACTGCCTGTTTCCACGTGGATTGAAAGTCATCGTTCATAGTTAGTGGGGCAAGGCCACGGGGAAAGGAAGATAGTGTAAGCCAATAATTGACTATGGTCACCCACACTCTAGCCTCCACTTTTGTGAAGCCTGTCTCTAGTCTTAGAGTAGCATTAGAGACACATTTTGGAACATGAAGGCCTGACCTTAGAAATTTGGATTATACAAATTCTAGTGGTGCAAATTGGAAAAGGGACTCAAGTGGGCACCATAGAAAAGTTGTGCTATTGGCTTGGCTTCAAATAATTTGACTCAGTCTCCTCTTTTCCTGGCTGAACAAACCCAGCTCCCCCAACTGTTCCTCATAAGGCTTGCTTTCCACACCCTTGTCCTCTTGGTCACCCTCCTCTGCACACTTTCCAGATTGTTAACATTATTTAAGTAACAATTACATGGAGGGGAGGAAGAGCTTCTGTGGAGCTCATAAGCTCTCTTTTCAAATGTACACTTTTTTTATTTGTTATCCCCACCACCACCACCACCACTGGCTGTGCTCATTGGCCCTGCGCTGTTTTGTTTCTCTGAATTTAACTTCAAGGACACCTTGCGAGTTATTGCTGATCTTCTCCTGACTCCCGCCTTGGCAATCAGATAACATTTAGTGTCCTTTAAAAACAAGTTTACCTGTTGTCCATGGTGAAGCACAGGAACTCCATGCCCACCAGCTGGTGAATAGGCAGGTGGTGGCAGAGATTTCAACATCATGTTCTGCATAATAATCTGATGCATCTGTGCATTTTGCATTAGCATCATTTCCACCATATCTAGGAAAACATGAAGATCAGGATCAAGAGACAACACTCCGCTTACTACATAGATCACAACAGAATGCTAGGGAGAAGCAGCCTTAATCTTTTCAGCTCAAAAGCCTTTGAATAAAACCAGCCCAGCAGCAGCTCTGTCTGTTTCCTTTGTACAGTGGTGCCTCGCAAGACGAAAAGAATCCGTTCTGTGATTCTCTTTGTCTAGCAGTTTTTTCGTCTTGCGAAGCAAGCCCATTGACGGATTAGCGCTATTAGCGGCTGATCGGCTGATCGGATCATCTGATAAGTGGCTTAGCGGCTTAGAAAAAGGGGGGGAGGGGAAAAAACCAGCAGGAACTCGCAAGACATTGTCGTCTTGCGAAGCAAGCCCATAGGAAATTCGTTTTGCGAAGCACCTCCAAAACGGAAAACTCTTTCGTCTAGCGAGTTTTCCGTCTTGCGAAGCATTCGTCTTGCGGGGCACCACTGTATTCTAAACTATGAAAGATCAGCAATATATGTAACTTGGAGTGATTATTTGCAAACCAGTAATCAGGAAGGAAGAAATAAAGATGCCTCTAGAATTCCTTTTATCTGTGGAATGGCACATACTGCGTAGTTGTAGACAGCAGGTCTGCCAGAGGTTGGGATAATGCACCCAGTGTATATGCAAATGTGTGGCAAGCAGTGCTTTTTCTTTTTCTCGAAAAAAAAAGGGTTCTAGTACTCACCATGAAGTTGTTACAGTAAGTGCCACACCTTTAACTTTTTTTTAAAGGTGCCAGTACTGTATACCTTTGTGTATCCCCAGGAAAAAAGCACTGGTGGCAAGACCAGTCCTTCACTATGCAGGAAAACAGATGCGAAGAGCTTTAACTGTATTATCTTGTAACTGAAGTGTCAATCTATATGTGATGCTGAAAATCGATGAAGCATCTCCTGATCTTTTCTGTCCTTGTGGGAAACATCCCAAGTATCCAATTTTCCCAACTTCCATACATAGGAAAGAAGCTAGGATGGATAATTCTGAAGGCAGCCCATCCCTTCTAGTCCAATAAAATTCAGACTGCCCCACCAGCTGCATAAATGTTTTTTCAAAGTTGGGAGTTCTTTCAAGTATCTGCTATGTCACACCTGGTTTGGCCCTAGAAGTACATTCCTAAAATGGAGATGGAGTAATTGGCAGAGGAGGAAAGGGACTAGCCATCAATGTCTTTCTGCTCATTAGGGGTAAATGGTAGAAGGTAAAGGACCCCTGGATGGTTAAGTCCAGTCAAAGACGACTATGGGGTGCAGGGCTAGTCTTGCTTCAGGCCAAGGGAGCTGGCATTTGTCCACAGACAGCTTTCCGGGTCATGTGGCCAGCATGACTAAACTGCTTCTGGCACAATGGGACCCTGTGACAGAAGTCAGCGAGTGCATGGCAATGCTGTTTACCTACCCGCTGCAGCAGTACCTATTTATCTACTTGCACTGGTATGCTTTTGAACTGCTAGGTTGGCAGAAACTGGGACACAGCAACGGAAGCTCACACCATCACACAGATTCGAACCGCCAACCTCCCAACTGGCAAGCCCAAGGGGCTCAGTGGTTTAGATCACAGCATCACCTGCATCCTGCGTCATAGGGGTACCCAAAGAAAGACAGGAAGAGATCCTGGCTCTCCCCTTACTATGATTTGACTTTCCTACATACTTCAAGGGTTCACTCTCTGCTTTCCTTGCATGGAAGCATTCAGCAAAGTTTACATCTCCATTGTACTCTGAAAATGTGGTGCAGTTAAATAAACTCAGAAATAAGTTTGGTTCTATGTGGGCTGCCAGCTTGCTTCAGTTTGTAGCAAGGCACACCTTAGTTCACGCAGGCATCTCTCCATGCTATACTGTACATGCAGGAGGGATGATGTGAGATGGAAAAATGCTCGGCAAATCTGAAAAGGGCCTCACAGCCTGTTTCCATGCCTCTTTACTCAAAAGTAAATCTCACTTAATTCAGTGGCTCTTAATCCTAAGTATGCACAGGGTTGTAAGACATTCTGTAATTCTCTGCACATTTAACCTACGTCTACCCAGAAAAAGTCCCCCGTTTTCAATGCACCCAGAAAAAGTCCCCCCGTTTTCAACGCATATGGGATTGCCCACCTTCCTTAATACTGCCAGAGCGAGGGCCTGGGCAAGGCTGCGGAGGTGGAATCTGGGTAATGAGCGGTGGATGCTGAGGAATCTGCTGAATAATGGTTGCTGGCTGCTGAGGCAACTTGGAAAAGAAAGGAAGCAAAAACAAAATAATAACTGATCAACGTGCAGCCAAAATCCTAGACTTTGATTAAATCCTGTCAGTACTCAATACACTAGGCAGCAAATACTGTAAACTGATACATATTTTGTGTTCAGTTCATTATTGGACTAATCAAGGATTATTATTTTTTACAGTTTCTTCTATGTCTGGTTTGCACGGCACATTAAATCACCATTAAACTTAGAGGCATCATCAACAACTGCTAGAGAAGTTCGTCTTTTTCCAAGGATTCCTTTTTTTGTGTGTAGACAGAACAAAATTGGTGTGTCTAAGCCCCCAAGTATCTTAAAGACTGCCTCATGTCCTATAGTCTCTCTCTCAGGTGTTAACTGACTTCGGGTGGTTTCCCCACCCTTAGAAGTTCAGGTGTGATGGCGGAAGAGGGCCTTCTCTGTGGTAAGTCCTTGGTTGTAGAACTCTCTCTCCAAAGAGATGTATCTGGCACCTTCACTGTTTAGCTTGCCTGACTCTGCTTTTGTCTAAGAGTGGGACTTGTCCTCTTACTTCAACACCTGGCAAGAGTCATTTACAGCTAACTTCAACACCTGGCAAGAGTCATTTACAGCTAACAATTGCAGAACAACACGATCCATTTTTGTGTAAAGCCACAATTATCTGATAGTTAAGGGGTTGGCCCAAAGAACAGGAGGATTATGCAGCTACCAAAAAGGAATAAAACATTTTGTAGGTCCTATGTGAATGTTAGAATCCTATTTGTTGCCTCCTAGATATGGGTCCTGCAGGGATCCAGTAGTGTTAGCTATAGATACACTATCAGAAAGTACTTTCTCTCATACTTTTTATATTATGTGTGAAAGCTATTACAGTGGTGCCCCGCAAGACAAATGCCTCGCAAGACGAAAAACTCGCTAGACGAAAGGGTTTTGCGGTTTTTGAGCTGCTTCGCAAGACGAATTTCCCTATGGGCTTGGTTCGCAAGACGAAAATGTCTTGCAAGTTTGTTTCCTTTTTCTTAACACCGTTAATACAGTTGCGACTTGACTTTGAGGAGCAACTCATAGAACGCGGTGTGGTAGCCTTTTTTGAGGTTTTTGGTGATTTTTGAAGCTTTCCCAAAACTTTTCCGACACCGTGCTTCGCAAGATGAAAAATTCGCTAGACGAAAAAACTCGCGGAACGAATTAATTTCGTCTTGCGAGGCACCACTGTACTATGTGTCAGCTTCAGGTAATCGGCTCCCCCACCCCCCGACAGTAGATAAGCAGAACAAAGAGAAAGGAGTCTTCTTACTAGTTATAACCTTTAATGATCACAGTGAGAGAACAAAGAATCCATTTCCTAGGAATGGCGGTGCTCCCAATTAAGAGTTCCACCCCTTCCTCCCTAGTCACCCATGTCACTGTAACCTGAGTTCCTACCCTCTGTGCTTTCTGTTCTGCCACTTTATCAGCTCTTCTTGACCTTGGGGAGAGTGGATGAATGCTTTCCAGA